>NC_054824.1:32585658-32886458 GCF_018345385.1 Vulpes lagopus
AATGTTCCATTTCATACAAAGTAGGAATCATGCATTGAAAAGACAAATCAGGATATAGCCTTCACAGCATTTCCTTTTAAATGAATGTGCATGAAGAATATTATTAGATTGGGGGACAGGAGGCCGGAGTTTTGTGAATTTGAACCTTGGTTTCCTCACCTATGAAATGAAGGAGGTAGACAGACATCCAGAACTGACATTCGATGAATTAAGTCTTTTTTTAAAATAAATTTATTTTTTATTGGTGTTCAATTTATCAACATACAGAATAACACCCAGTGCTCATTTCGTCAAGTGGCCCCCTCAGTGCCCGCCACCCATTCACCACCACCCCCCGCCCTCCTCCCCTTCCACCACCCCTAGTTTGTTTCCCAGAGTTAGGAGTCTTCATGTTCTGTCTCCCTTTCTGATATTTCCCACACATTTCTTCTCCCTTCCCTTATATTCCCTTTCACTATTATTTATATTCCCCAAATGAATGAGACCATATGATGTTTGTCCTTCTCCGACTGACTTACCTCACTCAGCGTAATACCCTCCAGTTCCATTCTTTTGATGAATTGATCCCTTTATCATTATATAATGACTTTCTTTGTTTCTTGTTATAGGTTTTAAATGAAAGTCTTTTTTATTTTACATAAGTATGGCTACCCTGCTCCTTTGTGGTTTCCATTTGCATGGAATAGATTTTTTCATTCATTTACCTTGAGCCTGTGTGAGTCCTTGAAGCTGAAATGACTGTTATAGGCAGCATACACTTGGGTCATTTTTTTTTTTTTTAGTCCATTCATCTATACTTTGATTCCCTTCTTTATATTTTGTGTGTATTTACTATAGGTTTTTGTTTTGTGATTACCCTACAGCTCATTTGAAATGTCTTAAACTGATAACAATTTAACTTTGATGCATACAAAAACTTTTATTTCCCCTCCTCACATCTTATGTTCCTGATGTCACACTTTGCATCTTTTTATATTATGTATCCATTAACAAATAATTGTACCTATATTTGCCCTTAATATTTTGGTGCTTTATTTATTATTATTATTATTATTATTTTGGTGCTTTAACCTTTATACTAAAGTGGTTAACACACTACTATATAACATTAGAGTAATCTGAATATATCTATATAATTGCCTTTGCCAGTGTTTAAAAAAATTATGTTTTTTCAAATTACTAGTTAGTGTCCTTTTGTTTCAACTTGAAGAACAGAACTTCCTTCAGAATTTCTTAGGCAGGGGTGCCTGGGTGGCTCAGTGGTTGAGAATCTGCTTTTGGCTCAGGTTGTGATCCTTGTGTCCTGGGGTTGAGTCCTGCATCAGGCTTCCACAGGAAGCCTGCTTCTCCCTCTGCCTATGTCTCTGCCTCTCTTTCTGTGTCTCTCATGAATAAATAAATAAAATCTTCAAAGAATAAAAGAATTCCTTAGGCAGGTCTAGTGGTGATGAACTCCCTTAGCCCTTGTTTGTTTGGAAAGTCTATCTCACCTTTATTTCTGAAGGACAATTTTGCTGGGTAAAGTACTCTTGGTTGGCAATTTCTTTCTTTTAACACTGAATATATCACCCTATTCTCTCCTGGCCTATGAGGGCTCAGCCGAGGAACCTGCTGATAGCATTATGAGGGTCCCCTTATATGAGATAATTTTTTTTTCTCTTGCTGTTTTAAAAATTCTCGCTTTTCTTTGATTTTAAATGGTTTTATTATAATATATTTTGGAAAAGATCATTTTATTTTGAAACTTTGGGGTATCTTAATAACTTCATGAAGTTGGATGTCTAAATTTTTCTTCAGGTTTAAGAAGTTCTTAGCCAATTCTTCCAATAAGCTCTCTTTATCCTACTCTTCTTCTGGACTCCAGTGATATGTAGGTTGGTTTTTTGTTTTGTTTTGTTTTTAATGGTGCCCTATAAAACCCGTAGGCTTTCTTCATTCCTTTTCATTCTTTTTTCTTCTTTGACTAGATAATTTCAAATGACTTGTTTTTGAGCTCCATGGTTCTTTCTTATGCTTTATTTAGTAGTCTACTTCTGAGGCTTTCTACTGAATACTTCAGTTCAGTAACTGTATTCTTCAGCTCCAAAATTTGTTTGATTCTGTTTTCTCTCTGTTGAATTTCTATTTTGTTCTTGTATTGTTTTCCTAATATCATTAAACTGTTTGTATTTTCTCTTATAGCTCTCTGAGGACCTTTAGAACAATTATTTTGAATTCTTTGTTGGGAAATTCCCATATCTCCACTTCTTTGGGGCCAGTTATTAGAGGTTTACTGTATTCCTTTGGTGGAGTCATTTTTACCTGGCTCTTCACGACAAGTGGAGTGGACTCATGTGGCTGGTGTCATCAAACACAAATACTCGTGGCGTAAAAGCTAGTGAAATCTTCAGGAGGCCTATGGCAGCTTTGCTGTTTTTTGTTTTTGTTTTTATTTTTTAGATTTTTTTATTTATTTGAGAGAGAGTGAGCAAGAGAGAGAGCAAAAGGGACAGGGGAGAGGAGATATAGATTCCCTGCTCACAGGATCACCACCTGAGCCAAAGGCAGATACTTAACCTACTGAGCCACCCAGTCACCCCAGCTAGTTTCTTTTTTTTAAGCCTTTTTTTTCTATTTATTTATGATAGTCACAGAGAGAGAGAGAGAGGCAGAGACACAGGCAGAGGGAGAAGCAGGCTCCGTGCACTGGGAGCCCGACGTGAGATTCAATCCCGGGTCTCCAGGATTATGCCCTGGGCCAAAGGCAGGCGCCAAACCGCTGCGCCACCCAGGGATCCCCCCCCAGCTAGTTTCTTAAGTGGGTTCCAGAGCTCTAGAGCTTTCCCAAAGCTAGTTTCACTCAGGAATAGGTTTTTAATTATTGATCTTTTTTGAAGGGGAGGTAGGCTGGAGTCTCCCACTCTGCTAGCTTGGTGACATCACTCTGAACTTGATCATTTCTTCTTCCCAGGAAGAAGAAAGTCGTCCCTGTAGAATCTGACATCTGGAAGGCTATATATCCTTGTCAGTGGCTGCAGAGTATGGTGAGTATCCCGAAAAATCTGTTTTTCTAAGGGGCACTTTCTAGGTTCTCATGGGTATAAAAATATCTTCCTTAAGCCCAGAACTACAATTCCCAGCTATTTCACCAACAATAGTTATCTCCATTCTAGCATAGCTTGAAGTCTGTAAGACTATTTGTCTTACAGGAAAACTTTATCAGCTTTTTGCCCTTTTTCCAGCTAGCCAATATCAAGGACATTTGCCTTCTGAGTTAAAATTAGTATGTTCTCATTAATTTGGGGAATATAAATAATAGTGAAAGGGAATATAAAGGAAGGGAAAAGAAATGTTGGGAAATATCAGGAAGGGAGACAGAACATAAAGACTCCTAACCCTGGGAAACGAACTAGGGGTGGTGGAAGGGGAGGAGGGCGGGTGTTGGAGGGGAATGGGTGACGGGCACTGAGGTGGACACTTGACGGGATGAGCACTGGGTGTTTTTCTGTATGTTGGTTAATTGAACACCAATAAAAATTAATTTAAAAAAAATTAGTAGCAAGACATAAAGCTATTTTCAATTCTGGACACCATTCCAAAAACATAGGAATTGGGAATGATTGGGAATTTCTGAGTACTGTAGGTGTCATTGGACATCAACTACATAGGTTGGTACTTATTTCTGGTTAAAGTAGTAAGAAAGTACATACCAACTCCTCTTAAACTTGGCTTAGCAAGGGCCTGACTTCTATGTCCTATTATTTTGGATAGCAGTTCTTTTAAAAATGATTCGCTCTAAGGCACTCACTCAATAATGGTAACTAATGTCAGTTATCTGCAGGCTAACTTCAGTCACAGTATGCCATATTTTAGTACTAGATGTGTTTGAGCTACATGCAATTATTATACAATTCAGTCTTCCTAATAATCCTTTATTCATTTTTCCTGCTCTTTTAATGATAAGTGATGAAAACAGAGCTCCAAGCAATATAAATGTCCTGAAGAACTCAGCTCTTTGGCTTCTGCCTTGGCTTACCATCTAACAATGCTTGTGACTCAGAAAATCTGCCACTAACACTGGTTTTCAGCTGCCTGTTTCTGTTGTGTGATCAAGACATTGGATGTGTACAGATCCCAAGGGCCTTTTTCTGTCCTAGACATTCTGATCTAATCATTATGAAAAATATCCAATGTAGTAAATGCCACTTTAATTATAAGCTTGCTCCAAATGGATTAGAATCAAAATAAGCATGCTTAAGACAAAAACGAGATCTGAAAGGCAAAATTAGTAATTGAGCTTCTGAGGCTGAAATCCATTTATATTTTATGATTAGTGATTTTCTTTTCTAATTCTTATTTTAATATTCTCATTTCCACCATAAACCTATACCACCATCCCACATGTTATATCTCAAGTAATTCAGTTCCCTTTTCATCTTTTATTTACCTTTCTGGGATCACTTTAGGTTTACTGACACTCTCCCCACTTCAGGGCACCTCAGGTTTTAAAGAAATTTTACTTTATTATTATTTTTTAAGATTTTATTTATTCATTAATGAGAGACACAGAGGGAGAGGCAGAGACATAGGCAGAGGGAGAAGCAGGCTCCTTGTAGGGAGCCTGATTTAGGATTCTATCCCAGACCCAGATCATGCCCTGAGTTGAAGGCAGATGCTCAACCGCTGAGCCACCCAGGTATCCCTACTTTATTTTGAGAGAGAGAGAGAGAGAGAGAGAGAGAGAGAGAGAGAGAGAGGAGAGAGGAGAGAGAGAGGATGAGTGAAGGGGAGGGAAGGAGCCAAGAGAGAGAGGGGAGAGAGAGAATCTTAAGCAGGCTCCATGTCCAGCATGAAGCCCAACATGGGGCTCCATCTTAAAACCCTGAGATCATGACCTGAGCAGAAATCAAGAGTTGGCTACTTAACCAACTGAGCCACCCAGGCACTCCAAGAGCACTCTAGGTTTTAGATGCAGATGCTAAGCATTGCAGAGAAGCCCTAATCGTAAAGGTTAGTAAGTAGTTATAAATAGTGGCTTTTCAGTCAGACTTATTTAGATTCTGACTCCAACACTTAGTAATAGTATAATTTGTACACAGTATTTACTTCTTTAAGCTTCCATTTTCTAAGTCATCAAATAGGAGGAAATCATAATTATTTCACAGGGTCCTTTTAAGAATAAATAAGCTAATGTAGGTAATGCCCTTGGCAAAAGGCCTGGGCAAATGCTTTAATGTCACTTGACAAATGCTACTTATTGATATGAAGAGAAGCATGCTCATCAGAGTCATGTGTAAATCTGGAATCAGCAAGACTTGAATTCAAATCCAGATCTAGCTTCTGAGAATTGCAAGACCCTGGTCAAGTTGTTTAATTTCTCTTTGTTCTGTTGGCTGTTTTGCAAAAGGATAAAAACACCTGTCTCATAGGCAATATTTCTTGGTTCTATGTTGAGTCTTCTAAAAAATTAGTGTCAGGCTGTATTTATACATATAGAATAAAGTGACCCATACATCTTTCTCTAAAATACCCGGATAATGTGAAAGAAACATGACCATCACCTTGTAAAGGTTTCAAGTGGCAGCTACTCTTGTATCCCCGTGGCCATAGCTATCACTTTTTCAAATCATTCAGTAACAGACTTTTTACTTCAGGTGAGGTTCTCTATGATTAGAATAGGTAGAGTATGAGCAAGTTTTCTCTGTTTTGTGTTTATTCTACAGATGCAGATTACAATAGAAAGGCAACCAGTGTAGCTGAGTCTAGGTTGAGGCTGATAACAGATTCCAGAAACCACAATGGCCTATTGTTGATAATGCTGAAGAACCAAAAACTTCAGATGTCCCAAAAATAGGATTCCTTTTTCTAAGCAGAGATAAAAATACTACTTAGAAACCAGCTACAGGGGATCCCTGGGTGGCGCAGCGGTTTGGCGCCTGCCTTTGGCCCGGGGCGCGATCCTGGAGACCCGGGATCGAATCCCACATCAGGCTCCCGGTGCATGGAGCCTGCTTCTCCCTCCCCCTGTGTCTCTGCCTCTCTCTCTCTCTCTGTGACTATCATAAATAAAAAAAAAAAAAAATTAAAAAAAAAAAAAGAAACCAGCTACATTTTAACAGGCTACATAGGAGACAGCAAGTAAGCTATTTATTTTACCATTAGCAAAGGGATTTGTATTACTGTCTCTGACTATTTGCTGTTGCTCTCTGTGAGGTAACTTTTCTGCCTCCATTAACATCAGGTTTAATTTAGCTTGATTTAGCCAATGAAATGTGAGCAGTATGCCACTTTCAAACAGAAGCTTTAAGAGCCACTGGTAATTCTTTGCTCTTAAGAATTGCTCCAAAGATTCCTAATGATTCCCTTATGTGGGCCAGAAGTACATGACGGTCACTGGACTTAACTGGCTTCTTCTAGGCAATGCTGCAAAGATGAGCAGGGTATGTCTAGCATTTCACTTTAAAATGTAGAAACACACTATTTTCAAGTTTGGTTTTCGGTGAATACAAACATATGCACCTATGTTTCTGTACACATACATACACTTGATATACATTTATTTTTTCTAGACTTAAATTAATTCCCCTACCTTTTGTTATCTTCTGTGAGATAATTTAACTTCTTAATGCAGTTGGAAAATGTGGTACAAATGATACTGTAGTAAATGAAAGAACTTCATCAACTTCTAATTAGAAATTGAATCACTATGTGGATAGCATAGTAAAATAGCCTGCTTTTAGTAATCTACAACAGAAATTGGTTCATGGAAGATTTTACCGAAAGGGTAAGATTTAAAAGCTCTAATTAAATTTATTTTAAGATATATCTGCACAACTGCTGGACCAGTACTATCCAATAGAACTTTCCATAATGACAGAAGATGCTATATTTGTTTGGCACCTGGGTGACTCAGTCAGTTAAGTGTCTGCCTTCAGCTCAGGTCGTGATCTCAGGGTCTGGAGACCACCCCCACATGGGGCTCTCTGCTCTGTGGAGAGTATGCTTCTCCCTCTCCCTCTGCCACTCCCTCTGCTTATTCTCTGTCAAATAAGTAAATAAATAAAATCTTTAAAAAAAAAAGAACGCTGTAATTGTGCTGTCCAATATGGTATCCACTAGCCACATGTGGCTGTTGAGGACTTGAAATGTGTTAGTACAACTGAGGAGTTGAAATTTAATTAATTTAATTTATATTTAAATTTAAATAATCACATACAGTTAATAGCTACTGAATTAGATGATGCACCTTAGACCTTCGATTGGAAGAGTATCTTTTCCTAAATATTGAAGTCCTCTTTCGTGTTACTATATTTGGCATTAAGAAACTTATGTGTTATGTATATATATGTATATGTACATACCGGTATCTTTTTAGTTATCTTCTTATGCAAGTAAAATACACACTCTCACCCTTTTATAGTCAGGCAGCCATATCATTGTAGATCCAAGAACATATTGCCTGTTCTGGTTCAGACTTATATGAGTACCCTCAAACAAAGATCAAATTAGCTTTATGGAGCCAATCTTACAATAAAGCTTTTCCCACTAGTACCAATAGGCAAACAGATAGTCTCACATCTTAGAATAATAGGTCAAAGACATTCTTATTTTGCCCATTCATTGATCTAGGAAGAAAAACTCCCAAACTATCATGACAATTTCTAATATTATACTTCCCAATCTCTATACTTTAGCTTTTCATTTTTATACTAGAAATTAGATTCCCAATTTCCTCAAGCAACCAGATTTGAGTTACCCTAGTCACTGAATTGAACTAAACTATAGTTTCATCTTACAATTAAATAAGAGGTCTCTGTCCCAATTTTCAAAGGAGCCACCTCACTGCAAAGGTATAATATTCTGGGGTCTACTATAATTGTTAAGACCATGGGATTTAGAAAATAGTAATTCTTGGTTGTGAGGATATAATTAGTTGTGAAGGCTGGAGGCACATGTATTATTAGAGACATTTGGACACTGACTTTTTTTTACTTTCTGTGGCTTTGCCTGCCTGGTACACTATCCTAAGGGTTAGAGGCAGAGAAATCCTTGCCAAGACAGGCCATGTTGGTCACTGCTCTGGAGAGTTTCTTTATCCTTGGCTAATTAACTAAGACATTTAATCTATTCTTAATGAGGGTGTGGTGTTTGTTCTTTTCCTCTTAATTATAAAGCACCAGAAAGACCTAGCTGTACTTCTTAGTGACACTGTGAGAATTAATTCATCTATAGGACTTAGAATAGTAACTAATATCAAGCTCCCAATAATCGATTATTGATGTTGTTTTGTCTTTAATGAGTTCTAAAATTAAATGTAATTTTATTCAAAGAATAACAACAATAACAACTAAACTTCTAAGAAGCAAAAGATCTTTTGGAATAAAGTAAAAGACTATGCAATAGAAAGAGAAGAAGCTACACTAAACATATTGACACCAGCAGTGTCCCCAAATGCAAGGCTTTATAGTTTTCTATTAAAAAACAAAATATGATGAAATGACTCAGTTAATCAGGGTCCCTTCTACGGACAAGCTAGGCATGACTGGCCTTGACTTTTATCTATCTGAGAAAAGGAAATTAATGAAAGAATAGAAAGAAGAAAAGTTGAGATCCTGAGGTTTTCATATTGTTTGCGGTTGCTCATGTGGCAGACCTTAGAATTTCTCCCAGTTTTTGTCTTGAGTTGCCCTCAGCCCAACTAGGGTATATTCATAAACCTCTAAGGTACTTGCCTCCATGAACTGCAGGTCTCACAAGAAGATTCCAGCATGGTCTCAGGAATCCCTCTCTGAAGACCAGAGGCAGAGGAGGGTGCTAGTCATCAAGTCCTCTTACAAAAGAGAAGTCCTGCCACTCTGGTGGCACCAGAGTGGCATGACTCAAATACACAGGATGACACATCTGAGTCAGATTTTCTTAACTTGGAAACTACGCTGGACATTACTGAAAATGTATTCACTCTTTCAAGCACTAACCTGAGAAAGGTATTCAAAGTGGCTGACCAGAATCAGGACCTGACTTAGGCAATGAAGAATTCAAGTTTATGACAAGAAACTGAAATACAGGAGCAGATATTTTGTATTGTTTAATGTAAACTACCTATCAATCTTATATTGCTTATATCTGACATAAAGTACAAATCAAGATTATTTACTTATCAGAGTATTTGGCTGGTTGAGTTGGTAGAACATCCAGCTCTTCACCCCCAGAGTTGTGAGTTTGAGCACCATGTTGAGTGTAGACTTGACTTAAAAAAAAAAGATTATTTCTGATGTGCCTGGGTAGCTCAGTCAAGTTAAGCATCTGTCTCTTGATTTCAGCTCAGGTCATTATCTCGAGGTCATGAGATTCAGCCCCATGTCCAGTTCCCTGCTCAGCAGGCAGTCTGCTTGAGATTCTCTCCCTTGCCCTCTGTCCCTCCCCCAGCTTCCTCCCTCTCTCTCTCAAATAAATACATTTTTTAAACATTTAAAAAATAAGAAAAAATTTAAAAGATTATTTCTCAACATATAAATGAAGCAGAAATCAGAATGTGGATTTATCAGGTGTAGGTTACGTATTTGTTGTATCTTTATTCTCGGCGGGGGGCGGGGGGGTATGTAAGATACATACTGTGTAGCTAAAGCATCAACTTGATTGCTTAATGATGGTTAACATTTAAGAGTTTGCTCCAGGGGAAATAAAGTGGAAATTTAAATAGTGTTTTAACTTGCCATTACTGCAGGATTTCACTGTCTATTTCCAAATGATGACACAAGTGAAAAGATGATGGGGAACCTGCTTGGACTATATTATATTCAGTCAAATCCCCTTCCCTTCATTGATTTGACAGATACATGCTGCTTTAACTGCAGAGATGGCTTTATTGTTAAGCTGTTAGTCTTTACATTTTTCCTATTTAGCAAATATTCCCGTAATTCTTGGATGCAAAATGTCTACATGTGCATAGAAACACAAAGATATATTTACCAAGCAGGACAGTAATTTATTCCAAGTTACAGACTCACCCCTTCTAAGAAAACATTGATAATGTACACGCTTTTCCCCTTGCCAGATGACATACTGGTCCAGCCCTCTATTTGTGAACCCCAGCAAAGGGTCTACAATCCTGTGAGATGATTCTAATTATGTTTTAGGGCATATTCAACTGCTAGAAATAAACAAAAATAAGAGCTCACCCATAATAACAATAGTAATCATCAGAGCAGCCATTTAAATTAACGCTTTTAATCAAGCAACCAAAACATCATAATGCAAAAGTATAATAGAATTTAAATTTAAATCAACATTCTACCCCATAAAAAACAAGGGAGTGGGAGTGAAATTGACAAAGATACTTTTACTTTACCCATGTAAACATCAGACTGTTTTTCTCCCTAGGCTTGCTTTTCTTTCTTTGGCATGACAGTTCTGATTCTTCAGCCTCCCCATGAAGAAGAGAAAAATTCCCTTGAAGCTGAACTAAATTCATCAGCAAATGAAATTACATTCATTTGATAAAATGCTAAATGGAAAAAGGCAGGTTTATTTTAAGCCGTCAACAGGCTGTTGTAGTTAATCATGCACAGTGCAGAAGACAGGAGTTTGGTTGCTAAGAAAATGGTTGGCCTGTTTCCACGAGATCCATGTGATGCAAAATGCATCTGCTCGTTTTAACAGTGAAATAGAAAAAAATAAAATAAACACTTCAGGGTATATTTGGTGAGTCACTGTGGAACACAAGGCCAAAATAACTTATGTGTTGTCAGTTTATTTTATACAACCTTATTATGACGTTAGCCTTTTCTTGTAATTCAAAAAAATTCAGTTTAATAGCAATATTTTTTTAGAAAATTGATAAATATTTATTGTAGAGAAATTAGAAAATATAAAATCTGATATATCACACATAAATACAAGTACAAATACAAATCTAATGCCTGGTGAATGCATGGTGGGAGCTCAATATATATTTGCTAAATGAATATATATTTTATTTACTAATATGAGATCATACTGTATATACTTTTACAATTTCCTTTTTGTTCATTAAAATATTTATTGTAAATATTTTTTATGTTATTAAATATATATATATATATTTTTTTTTTTTAGTAAGTGAGAGGGAGAAGGAGAATACTAGTAGGGGGGAGGGAGGGAAAGAGAGAGAGAATCTTAAGTAGGCTTCCCACTGAGTATGGAGCAGAATGTGGGGGCTTGATTTCATGACCCTGAAATCAAGACCTGAGCCAGTATCAAGAGTGGGATGCTTAACCAACTGAACCACTCAGGTGCCCCTATGTTATTAAGACCTTTGCTACTTAGATACTACTTGCTGTCAGCATGCAGGCATAATAATGTGAGAGAGAATAGCCAAAGACAGCAAAGACATTCTTAGCATTTCCCTGCACATGACAATGGTCCTCAGAGTGAAGTAACCATGGACATCAATGTCCATAGCATCTTCAAGGTAGCTACTATGGACAAAGAGGACAGGCCAAAAGAACAACATTCAACCACAATGTGTAAAAATATACTGGTTAAGAAAGCTATTGATTCCTTGGTCTAGAAAGCTGAAAAGTTCAAAGGAGAAAAATGAGAAGCAGAGAAACATAATTGATATCTTCTGAGGACTCACTTAAATCCACTGACTTCACTAAGGACAAAATGGGAAACAGGAAAATTGAAGGCAAAAAATAATAATAGAAGGAAAACAGAAGATTCTTGAAGGTTCAGTAAAATCATCAACTGGATGAACAAGAACTAGCCTGATGTGAAAAAAGAATGAATGTATCAGCAGGAATACTAGAGAATTCCAATGCTGTGCAAGTTATCATCACAGGCTGTACCAGGAAGCTGAGGACAAGCTCTCTCAGGAACAGAACTCCTCTGTCAAAATATGCTTCATCTGAACCTACCGTCAAAGAGAGTGACTGTGCTGACCAGAAAGAAAGCATGTTGTACAGATTTGTTGCAAAATTTAAATATGTGGCAAGTCAGTTCAGTGGCAATTTAAAACACTATAGTTAAATACAATACAGAACTACAACAAAAAATCCTGAAATTTTTATGGAACCACAAAAGACCTTGAAATAGCCAAACCTTGAGAAAGCACATAGCTGGAACTATCCTACTCCCTGATTTCAAACTATACTACAAACTATAATAATTGAAACAGTATGGTACTGGCACAAAAAAAGACACATAAATCAAGAGAACAGGATGGAGAGCTCAGAAATAAAATCTTCCTTTTCTACAACAAGGGAGGCAAGAAGATACAATGGGGAAAAGAGACTTCAATAAATGGTGTTGGGAAAACTCGATTGTTACATGCAAAAGAATGAAATTAAGCTGCTTTCTTATACTACATACAAAAATAAACCCAAAAAGATTAAAGACTTAATATAAAGACCTGAAAACAAAGAACTGCTAGAAGAAAACATAAGCAGTATGTATTTTGACATTGGTCTTAGCAATATTTTTTTGGATAGGTCTCCTTAGGCAAGGACAACAAAAGTAAAAATAAACAAGTGAGACAACATTAAAGCAAAAAGCTTTTGCAAAACAAAGGAAATAATCACAAAACAAAAAGCAGAAGGGAGAAGATATTTGCAAATTATACACGTGATAAGAGGTTAACATCCAAGATAGACTATATATATATATATATATAACTCATACAATTCAATTTTTTTAATTTTTTTTATTTATTTATGATAGTCACAGAGAGAGAGAGAGGCAGAGACACAGGCAGAGGGAGAAGTAGGCTCCATGCACCGGGAGCCCGACGTGGGATTCGATCCCGGGTCTCCAGGATCGCGCCCTGGGCCAAAGGCAGGCGCCAAACCGCTGCGCCACCCAGGGATCCCAACTCATACAATTCAATACAAAAAAAAGACAAATAAAAAGTGGGCAGAAGACCTGAATAGACATTTTCCCAAAGAAGACATGCAGATGGCCAACAGGCACATGAAAAGATGCTCCACATTACTAACCACAAGGGAAATACGATTCAAAAGCATAATGAGATATGACCTCACACTAGTCAGAATGGCTATTATCATAAAGGAGAAGAAATAACAAGTGTTGGTGAGGATATGAAGAAAAAGGAAGCCTCGTGAACTGTTGGTGGAAGTATATATTGGTACAGACAGTATGGAAAACAGTATGGAGTTTCATCCAAAAATTAAAAATAGAACTACCATGTTTCAGTAATTCTACTTCTGTGTACTTATCTGAAGAAAATGAAAACACTAATTCAAAGAGATATATGCATCCTTATGTTTACTGATGCATTGTTTACAGTAAACAAGATACAGAAACAACCTAAATGTTCCTTGATAGATGAATAAGGAAGATGTGGTATAATATACATAACAATGGAATATTACTAAGACACAAAAAATCAAAATCTTTTTTGACAACATCCATAGCCCTAGAGAGTATTATGCTAGGTGAATAAGTCAGAGAAAGACAAATATTACATGATTTCACTTATATGTGGAATCTAAAAAGCAAAAAAAAAAAAAAAAAAACAGAAACAGACTCATAAGTACAGAGAACAAACTGATGGTTGCCAGAAAGAAGGTGGGGGGGGGGGGGGGTTGAAACAGGTGAAGGGGATTAAGCAGCAGTCTTCCAGTTGTAAATAAGATAAAAGAATATAACATACAGCATAGAGACTATAGGCTATAATATTGAAACAACTTATGAAGTTTTTAAAATCTATCTTTAATGAACCCCATTTTTTCATTTTACTATATTTGATACACAAAGTACATTAATCTCAGGTATACAATTTAGTTATTTGACAAGTTTATACATTATGCTATATCCACCACAATGGTAGTTACCATCTGTCCCATGTAACAACTTCGTGTGACAGATAGTGACTAGACTTACTGTGGTGTCCACTTTGTAATGCATATAAATATCAAATCACTATGTATGAAGCTGAAACTAATACAATATTGTATGTCAATTATTCTTCAATAAGTTATTTTAAATAAATCTTAAAAAATAAAATATTGTATATGAACTGTGAATTCAGTAGAAATACATAGACCTAGACATATAAAATAGCTCAAACAAAATAAAAGTTCATTCCTTACTCATTTAATTGTCTAAAGAGGGGTTCCTGGTTGGTGGATGGTTCTCCACATTCCACACTCAGAGACCTAGGCTCATTTTGTCTCTTTTCCACCAACGCTTCATCTGCCTTCAATCGATGGGGGAAAAAATGAGAGCATAGAGGGAGCACACCTGCTTCTTTAAAGTCTAGTCTCAAGAGGGTATTCATCACTAGAACTCAGTCATGTGATCCAACTGTAGGGAGGCAGGCATATGTAGTCCACTTGTGTGTCTAAGATGAGAAACTGTATTGGTGGAGAGGAGGTAAGAGCTAGCATACTTTGCAGTTGTTTAAATTGGGTCATATTTTGAATACTTGAGTGAGTTCTCATCACACTCTAGTAGTGTTGTAAATGAGTGAAAAATAAAATTCATGTCTCAATGAATGAAGGTTGACTTTAAATGGTGACATTAAAACATGTAGAATTTCTGGGTCAAATGATATACAAAATTCTAAAGTTTTTCATTAAATATCATCAAAATGACCTTGAGAAATTGTTCAATTTATACTCTCACCTCCACCCTATAACCTACGGCATTGCCACCACTGCACACAGTATTAACATTTTAAGGCTTTTTTATATGAAAAGATTCAAACAATAGAGAAAAGATGAGTGAGCAATGTAAAAAAGTCACCCGAGGTAATCACCACTAATCTTTTGTTGACTTTTTTCATACAACTCTCTAAACAGGTATATTCCACAGAAAAAGCTTGTATTATACTTCCTTTTTAAAAAATTGTGAACATCCCTCTTCTCTTGTTCTATGTTCTCTTTTCCTTTTTTCTGTATATCTTTAGCTCTTCCCTTCTTTTTCTTCTCCTTTTCTCCCTTCTTCCCTCCTTTCCAGGTTCTCATGCCTCTATGCTAATAGGTATAACTGAATTACTTTACTCAGGCCTGACCTGAGGAAGAACTATAGCATGGTAACTGAAAACATGGACCTTAGAGCCACACAGCCTGGATCTGAATTCCACCTTGTCCGTACTTGCTGGTATGACCTCTCTGTGTCTCAGTTTCCTTACCTGTAAAACGGGGTAATAACAGTACTCACCTCATTAAATACTATTAATTTCTGTGTGGATTAAATGAGTTAATCTCATGTAATGTGTCTCAGAACAGCACCTGGCACATAGTAAGTGCCAAATGTGTTATTAATCTAGCATATGTTATGAATATTTTCTCCTGCCTATTGTTTGTCTTTTGGCATTATTTATGGTACTGTTTTCCATACAGACTTTGAAATGTTTTTATGCAGTAAAATATATCTAGTCTTCCCTATTTATAGCTTTTGTATTTCAAAATGTGTCATTTGAAGGCTATCTACTTATTTTCTTTTATGTCATCCATGTCACATATATGTTTTCCTAATTTATCCTTTCTTTCGAGAGTGGAGTTTTTGATAACTGTTCTGCTGAAGTCAAAGTTGTCATTCTTTTTCTTTAATTTCAAATTTTCTGCATTGGTTTTGCTTAGATAAGCCTTTCCCATCTATTTACGGTTTATTTATAGAGAATTGATACAGGTAGAGAGATAATTTTTCTCTAAATTGTTTGCTAGCTATCACAACACCATTTATTTTTCTGTGCTCTAATTAAAGAGATCCATTGAGGATTGACACATCCCACATTGGAGTTTGATTTGAATGAAACCACACCCCTTTCTTTTGTTATAGAGCCAGTTAAGAAAAAGAGGTCTGTGCGCAAGTCAACTCCTTTTTATTTTTTTTTTAAGATTTCATTTTTTCATTTATTCATGAGAGACACAGAGAGGCAAAGGGATATAGGCAGAGGGATATAGGCAGAGGGAGAAGCAGGCTCCCCACAGGGAGCCTGATGTGGGACTCAATCCTAGGATCCTGGGATCATGACCTGAGCCAAAGGCAGATGCTCAACCACTGAGATACCTAGGTGCCCTACAGCCAACTCTTAATTCCCATCATATATATATATATATATATATATATATATATATATATATATATGCAGTTTAAGAGATCAAATAAAAAAACAGACTGAAAAAAAAAACACCCACAAACTATCAGCCTGGGCTCCTCACACTACTTTTGCTCAGACTTCTGCTCAGAAATGTCAGCTGACCTTAACTTTACGTAAGTCAGCTTGGAAGAACAATTTTTTTTAAAGGTATAAACGTTTTATAAAGCTAACTGCAAGTGACTTGAAATTTCTACTATCTAGTTATCTATGCATTAGGCTCTTTAATGATTAGAAGTAAAAGAAACCTGAAGAGTAGATTTGAAAAAAAAAATGAAATCCACATGTTATTTCTCTGAATCAGGTACTCCAATATGATTTTATAGAATAAGAATCAGAAGACAAAAGGAATTAAAGGAAGTTTGGTAGAGGTGAGTTATCTAGAGTAGACAAAGATTTTTGAGTCAGGAATTTAGAATCAGTCAATTAACAACTCACAAAACTTTTTCTTTTCTTTTCTTTTTTTTTAAAAACAAACATTTTTCTTATCCTGGAGGGCTTAAGCCTGAGCATTCTATGAATGAGGAGCTTAAAGAATCTCAGATGCCATCATTTTTTTTTTAATCCAAAAAATCTTGTAAACAGAGTTATGGACCTTGTACTTTAATACCTAGTTCTTAAAAAGATAATTATGGCACAGTGATGGTCTATGCCAATGTGCCTCAGATTATCTGGTAAAGAACCTAGTTTTTTTTCCCAGTCTGCATTTTTGAAAATATGATAAAAAAATGAATTACTAGAAAAATGAAAATGAAAATGAAAACAAATACATATAAAAATAGAAGCCAATTTTTTTATTATTAGGCTTAACAGCTATAAAATTACTATGTCAAATTGCCATAAAAGTTTCTAAAGCTAACTTTAATTTCTGTGCTTACTTCACTGCAGACTGGTAACAAATTAGTAGATTTGTATGGGTCCATGTATCATTGTCCTATTCCCACTTCTGGCCCCTAAACTAATACATTTTTTTTAAAACCAAAGGTTCCTACATCAGAGAAGATCAATATACAACATTGAACTGTTGTGTATGAAACTACAGCAAATGTTAGGACCTCTTCATTTCTCTTATCTGGTTAAAGTTCCCAAAACATGTCCTTTGGCCTAATATTTAGCTTTAAACTGATAAGTCATAATACATTACAGAATCTCTGATTCTGTAAGTAATGTTCAAATACTAAAAGTGCTGGTTGTATAGTACATTTGCTGTCCAAATATAATTTATTCAGTGTTTATTTTCCATACTTAAGGATTTTTTTTTAGATCAATGCCTATGAATTAGTGCTACATGGAAGGATGCTCCCCAAAACACAGAGTTTCACATTCTGGTTTTACTCCAAATAAGGATTCTCCAGAATCCATGATCCCTACACTGGAAACTCTTGGCTTTTCTTTCAGGCACTGGCTCTGCCTTTCTTTTCAACATTGAAAGGACCCCATGCATCCAAATAGTTACTTTCATGGAGAGTTTATGGATTTCCTTTCCTGTACTTCTACAACTCCTCTTAATGCTTCTAGCAGCCTGTGTTTTGCTTGTGACATATAACATTCAGTGTGGTTAGACTGGGAGAGGGTACGAGTAACCCCAAGGATGGTGTTGGACCATAGGGAAATCCATTTCATGGCTCTCTGAAAAATGTGAATTTAATCTCCCAGAGTAAAAACCAACCAACAAACAAAAAACCGACATAAGTTTGTATGCAGTTTACTTAGTGGTATGACAGCTCCATTTACAGTTTATATCAGTAATTTCCTTTAGCTGCTTCATGCAACAAAATATTGGTCTTTAGAATACCTTTTAATCTTTCAAGATCTGAGAAAAACATTAAACGATTTATTCACCTTCCACAGTATAGTTCTTTTAGCCACCTTTGATCAGAATGTGTTCAGAAAAAGCCAGTTTGTGGTGAATAGAGTGGGCACAAGGAATAAGCAAAATTTTAGTGTCAATTTCCCGGTGAAATGTCATTGCATACTGTTAATTTTATCACAATCTTAGCTTGTTGACCTTACTGACAACTCTATCTTAGCATTAACACAGTGGCTGACCTCTTTTTTGTTGTTGTTGTTAATTGCCATCTTCTTTCACTCCTTAAATTTATTATATTTTCATTTTAAGAACGAAAAGTCTGCCAATGTAAAAATTCACATTTACCAAACAGACATTGCTCTGCAAGTATTTATTTATATACCAATCAAAAAACTATTCATGGTTATACATATTAACAATTATAAATGAGGATAATTTATGAACAGGGATAGTTTCTAGCTCTATTCTAGGTAAGTTTTAAACATTCCCCAGAAAGATGAAGTCCACTAATAGTCTTAAGAGTCTCTCTGAATCTGCTTCAGATAGAGAAAAGGCTATCCCAGTTTGAAAAATAGGACCGAATATCCGGAAACCATGCACTTTCCCCAGGGATGGGGAGAGAGGGTGAGAAGACATGATGATGTCAATCACAGATCCCAGAGCTAACAGTTACTAAAATTTGGAAAGGTTTAAGGCAAACTAGATTTCCTTTCCAGTCATCAGGCATCCTCCTCTTGTCCAGGACTCAACCTACCAGTTCCATTCTGGATCCTATCTCTTCTTCCTTTAAGACTTAATTTCATTTATCCTGGACTTTTGGTTACATAAAAATCAAGCCTAGGGAGCTTTAGTCACCACATTCTTATATCTTGTTCATACAAAAGGTAAGGCTGCTTTTAAATCATATCTAACTAATCCACACATCTCCAATACCTGGAATTTCACAAATGAAAATCGACTTCTGACATTCATTATTCTAATTATCAAAACCTGTGGTGTTAGAGATAAAAGAGAGCAAAGGCATCTGTAGCTACATCCAAAGTTTGGCATTTTGATTAAATGCTACCAATAACCACTGTGGGAATATCTATTTCCAAATGCCATAACTGCCTGCCTTAAGATTAGGTGAAAACAAACTAAAACACATATCTATACATAATGTCTGCTGAAGGATTTTAAAGTAAATTACAGATCACTTAACAATGTCCCTTTAAAAAATCAAGCTACTTGAAACAGAGGATTATATTTAGCATGTCCTCTTCATCTCTTATTCATTCTTAACCCATAGCTATTCAGTTCCCCATCCTTACCCATTATACTAAAAACTGTTCCTTCCAAGGTTGTTAATAACTGGATGCTAAATCCAATATTCTAGGTCCTAGCATAGTTCCTGAAATATGCTTTTAAAGCATATATATTGTTACATAATTTAAGGAGTTAACATGTCTCAATCCTATTTTTTTCCCTTGCCATATATCTGAACGTTTTAATTACACATCTGAAAAAACTGTGATTCCGGCATTAGACAGGAGAGTCAGGAAAAGTAATTAAGTTGAGTAGGACATATTTGTAATTCAGCAAGTGAATTCTCAACTCCCATGAAATGGTAAAAAAAAAAAAAAAAAAAAAGTTTAAGTCAGTTTATTTCATTAAGTCCTCAAGCTCTACTAAAAATGCTCAGGCTGATAACTCAAATATGTAGAAGTATCTGAATGATATTTTTGATAATCATAATGATATAATGATAACTAAATGCCTTTGGAGAAAGCACAGCTAGTAAATATTCTGTCATGGACAAGTTAGGTTCCACACTTTTCTAGCAAAATTAGTAGTCTACTAGTTGCTGACAATGACTCCTTTTTGTATTAAATGTATACTATTTCCCCATATATGTCAGTTTTAACCGCTCTTCAAAGACTCCAGACTAAATAAAGGAATTAGAAGTACATGAAATGTTCACAGGGGCATTTTTAAGCATGCAATAGTGATAATATATCCTGTTCTGAAGCTGCCTGAATCTTAATTCAATACAAACAGGAAATGCATGTTTTCTACTCAGTGTGTTTGAGTGCTTTCCCTCCCACAGAATGGAATGTTGGGTGTGCCTTTATTTTCATTGAAGTGGGTAATATATATGTGCATAAAATGTGGGAGATGCCACTAGTAATAACTGAAATTTTAACTTGAGAAAAGATTCAATTGCAAAAAAATTAACAGATTCAGAGTGGGTTTGGAGAAGGGCCAAATCATGAGTAGAAACATGTTAGAAAAAAATCCTTCTATTTTTCTGACACGAAAAATTTTGAGAACTCTTGATTATCTCTGAAACAGCTCCATCATTCCCAGAGAAAGCTGCAAGAGCTGAAAGGATAGCCATATGAGAAAAGTCAGTCTTTAGAAGGGAGAAAAAAATATTGAAGTTCTATTTCAACTGACATTTAGGGTGCACCTGATAAGTTCCAGATATGATGCTTGGTGCTTTCTTTTGAGAAACATGCTACTGTATACTGTTATGTAGT
Organism: Vulpes lagopus; assembly: GCF_018345385.1. Taxonomy (NCBI): domain Eukaryota; kingdom Metazoa; phylum Chordata; class Mammalia; order Carnivora; family Canidae; genus Vulpes; species Vulpes lagopus. The sequence goes on from NC_054824.1 coordinate 32,606,069, forward strand.
TTATTTGTATTCAAAATTTCAGGGAGGAAAGAGAGAAGATGTGTCAGTGTGGATATATTTTTCTTTTTCTTTTAATTATGTGTATTTTTAAATTATGTATATTTATGTAAAATATATATGTATATCTATAAATATACATGTATATATTAATTTAACAATTCCAATGATTCGCCCATCATTTTTTTTCTAGAGTTTATTTTTTACTTTTTAAAATATTTTATTTATTTATTCATGAGAGAGAGAGGGAGAGAGAGAGGCAGAGATACAGGCAGAGGGAGAAGCAGGCTCCATGCAAGGAGCCCAACGTGGGACTCGATCCCAGGTCTTCAGGATTACACCTGAAGCAGTGCTAAACCACTGGGCCACCAGCGCTGCCCATTCACCCATCATTTTAATGAATAAGTAAACGCTTCTGCAGAGATTACACCTGGAATAGACTTAATTAGAGGAGTCCTCCCTTTGCTAATTCAGTTCCCAAATACCTCTCATAGTTGATCATCTCACTCTGGACAAGGTGATCCTGGTGTTGAAAGAAAAGCATTTTGTCATGTAACATAACCCCCTAAACACCAGCCAAATTTCCCCCAATATTCTTTACTAAAGAATTAGTAATTGAGTTTTGGGAAGATGGCACAGTGGGAGGATCCTAAGCTTACCTTGTCCCACAGACACATAGAGATAACAGCTACATCTACACAAAGAACTCTAAAAAGGACCTGAAGACTGGCAGAACAGACCTTCCACAGCTAATTAGAGAAAGAAGTCTATATCAAAAAGGGGAGGAGAGGCAGAGATATGATTGGGAACCAAATCTCCAGGATGACTAGTCACAAATGGGAAAAATATTATAAATACAGAGAAGTGAGAGGATCAGATCCCACACCAAGGACCCCTGGCACTGGAAAGATGAGTCCCCATAACATTTGCTTTGAAAACCAGTAGGACTTAACTCCAAGAGCTTTAAAAATCAGCACACTTAACTCTGGGAGAGCTGGAGAATTATAGGAAACTGAGTCCCTGCCCTTAAAGAGCCACTATACTAAATAACTCACTGGAGACACATCACAAATAGTTCGAAAAGCACCTGGGGTATACGTGGAAGATTTATTGACTAATCTTAGAATTGGCTGGAGCACAGGGATTGGTGGGAGATTTCTTCAGGAACAAAAGTGCTGGCAGATGCCATTTCTCTTTCCCTCCTCCAGGGAAGGGGAAAGCCTTTGGTGGCTTGAGCAACACAAACAAGCATAAGGCCATACAGCTCCTCACCTCCTGTAGTAAACCGACCATGAGAGCTACTTTTCACACAGGTAATGCTTCCTTGTGTCTCTTTCATGTTCCAAACAAACAAAACATCTATATATAAGCAAAACTCAGAGGTGCTCTGCTAATGGATATAATCACTTTTAAGACTTTGTTAAACTAATGAGCTGTCAAATGTTAAAAAAAAAATAAAGATACCTCGATACCTAGACGGCTTGTGAGAATCAGTGCTAATATTCGCCATCTATTTTGCTGTAACATGCTAGCCCAACCACAGTGTTCCCTGGGGACCTGCCCTATCCAACCTGCTGACTTAGCAGGCATACTTCCATAGTAGGTCCTGCCCCACCACACCAGGTAGACATCCCTGGCTGGGACCAGTACCACTCCAAAATGAGTCCTGCCCTGAGAAAGAGGGGAAATAAGGCCATATACCATTGCACCTACAGTTCCTACACCGGGAACATGCTCTGCCCTTTGGTATACCTACAGCTATGGCAGAGAGACTCATTGCAGACAATTATAGGTTAACAGCTAGCCTCATCCACAACTGAGCCTGTGACCACTTTAGACAGACCTCTCAACAGTATAGGGAGCAAACTCTGCTTGTGTGCCCACAGCAGGCCAAGTGGGTCACTGAAACCAGCTGGGCTGAAGGCAATCATGGCTCAGCCACAATAGGAGTACAAGCAATCCACACATGGGAAACCCCTGGAGCACATGGTTCTGGTGACCAAGGGAGATTGCTATAAGGCACCACAGCACCTTTTCTACACAATGCCATGAGTTGCAAGACCAGAAGATGTAGCTGACATACCTAATACATAGAAACAAACACAGAGCATTAAACAAAATGAGAAGGCAGGAGAATATGCCCCAAATGAATAAACAAGACAAAAAGCATAGAAAAACCACCAAATGAAACACAGATAAGCAATATGCCTGAGAAAGAGTTCAAAGTGATGGTCATGAAGATACTCACTTGGCTTGAAAACAGAGTGGATAAATTCCATGTAAATTTCAACAAAGAGACAGAAAATATAAAAAAGGAACCAGTTAGAGTGGAAGAATTCAGTAATTAAAATAAAAAATACTCTAGAGGAAATCAGCAGCAGATAAAAGAATGCAGGAGAATGAATCAGTGATTCAGAAAGGGTGATAGAAAGCAACAAAATTGAATAACAAAAAGAAAAAAGTATTTTAAAAAATGAGAATAGATCAAGAGAATTCTGTGACATCATTAAATATAGTAACATTCATATTATAGGGATCCTAGAAGGAGAAAAGAAGAGGGCAGAAAACTTTTTTGAAGAAATCATAGCTGAAAACATCCCTAATCTGAGGAAGGACACAGACATTCAGGTCCAGAAAGCACAAAGAACTCCCAATAAGATGAACCTAATGAGGTCCACATCATGACACATAATAATTAAAATGGAAAAAAGTAACAATAAAGAGAATTTTAAAAGCATCAAGGAAAAAGAAAACCGTTACATACAAGGAAAACATACAGCTATCAGCTGATTTTTTTTAACACAAACTTTGAAGGTCAGAAGGGAGTGGCATGATACTGCCAAAGAAATGAAAGGAAAAGACCTAAACCAAGAATACTTTACCCTGCAAGGTTGTTATTCAGTGAGGTTTTCTGCCAGTTTTCAGGTCCTTTCATTCAGAAGGAGATATAAAGAGCTTCCAAGAAAAACAAAAATAAAGGAGTTTATCATCATTAACCCAGGCCTACAAGAAATGTTAAAAGGACTTCTTTAAATGGACAGAAAAGCCATTCAGTCACTTTATGTCTTTTGATTAGACAATTTAGTCTATATACATTTAGAGTAATCATTGATAGGTATGTACCTAATTACCATTTTGTCATTTTCTGGTTGGTTTTATAATTCTTCTATGTTCTTTTCTTTGTAAGGGACCATCTAACATAGGAACACTTAGATACACAAAACAAATGTTAACAAACATAAAGGGAGAAAGTGACAGTAATACGTTAATATTATGAGACATTAACACCCCACTTACATCAATGGATAGATCATCCAGACAAAAAAATCTACAGGGAAACAGTTATTTGTACCACACATTAGACCAGATGGACATAACAGATATAGACAGAACATTCTATCCCCAAACATCAGAATATACATTTTTTAAAGTGCACATAGAACATTTTTCAGGATAGATCATGTATTAGGCCACAAAATAAGTCTTAACATATTTAAGAAGACCAAAATCTTATCAAGCATCTTTTTTTTACAGCAGTGTAAACTTAGAAATCAATTCAAGAAAAAACACAAATATATGAAGGCCAAACAACATGCCACCGAAACTAAGGAGTTAGCAAAAAAATACAAGAGAAACTTTTTAAAAAATACATGGAAACAATTGAAATGAAAACATAATGGTCTAAAATCCTTGGGATGCAGCCAAAGCAGTTCTAAGAGGGAAGTTTATAGCAATACAGGTCTTCCTCAAGAAAAAAATCTCAAATAAACAATTTAAGCTTTGAGCTAGAAAAATAAGAACAAAGGCTAAAGCTAGTAGAAGGAGATACAATTAGAAGAGAAATAAAATACAGTCTAAAAAAACAACAGAAAAGATCAATGAGGTCAAGAACTGGTTCTTTGAAAAGATAAATAAAATTGATAAATCTTTATCTAGACTCATCAAGAAAAAGAAAGAACTCAAAATCAGAAGTGAAGGAGGAGAAGTGACAACAAACACCACAGAAATATGAAGAATTATAAGAGAATATTATGAAAAACTACATGCCACCAAATTGGACAACTAGAAGAAATGGATAAATTCCTAGAAACATACAATCTTCCAAAACTGAATCAGAAGAAATAGAAAATGGAAATAGACCAATAACTAGTAATGAAATTGAATTCATAAGCAAAAAACCCAACAAACAAAAGTTCCAGAATCAGATGGAATCACAGGTCAATTCTACCAAACTTTTAAAGAAAAGATAATGCCTATTCTTCTCAAAGTATTCTAAAAAATCGAAGAAGGAAAACTTTCAAATTCACAAGCCCAACATTACCCTGATACCAAAATCAGGCAAAGATACTACCAAAAAAGAAAACTATAAGCCAATATACCTGATAAACATAGATGTAATGATAATAAAGTATTAGAAAACCAAATTCAACAATACATTTAAATAATCATTCACCACAATCAAGTGAGATTTATTACAGGGATACAAGGGTGGTTCGATATTTGCAAATCAATCAAGGCAATAAATCACATTAACAAGAGGAAAGATAAAAACCATATGATCACCCTAACAGATGCAGAAAAAGCATTTGACAAAATACAACATCTGTTCATGATAAAAATTCTCAACAAAGTGGTTTAGAGGGAACATACCTCACCAAAATAAAAGTTATATATGACAAACCTACAGCTAATATCACACTTAATGATGAAAAACAGAAAGCTTTTCCTTTAAGGTTAGAAAAAAGACAAAGATATTCACTTTCTTCAATTTTATTCAACATAGTATTGAACTCCTACCTGCAGCCATTAGAGAAGAAATAAAAGGCATTTGAATTGGTAAGGAAGAAGTAAAACTTACTATTTGTAGTTTTCTATATTTAGAAAACCTTAAGGATTCAACCAAAACAAACAAACAAACCTACTAGAATAAATGAATTCAGTCAAGTTACAGAATAAAAAACTAATGCACACCAATATTTTCATTTATATACACCACTAATGAAGTAGTAGAAAGATAAATTAAGAAAACAATGCCACTTACAATTATGCAAAAAGATCAAAATACACAGAATAAACTTAACCAAAGAGGTGAAAGACTTGCACTCTGAAAAATATAGCACAGTGATGAAAGAAATTGAAGATGACACAAATGGAAAGATATTCCATGATCACAGATTGCAAGAATATTGTTAAAGTGTTCATGCTACCCAAAACAACCTACAAATTCATTGTAATACCTATCAAAATACCAACAACATTTTTCACTGTACTACAACAAGTAGTCCTAAAATATGTATGGAACCATTAAAGACCTCAAATAGTCAAAGCAATCTTTAAAAAGAACGAAGTTGGAGGTATCACAGTCCCAGATTTCAAATCATACTACAAAGCTGTAATAATCAAAATAGTATGGTACTGGTACAAAAATAGGTACACAGATCAATACAAGAGAATAGGGAGCCCAGAAATAAATCCATGCTTATACAGTCAATCTACAACAGAGGAGAAAAGAATATACAATGAAGACCATCTCTTTAATAAATGGCACTGGGAAAACTGGAAAGCTACATACAAAAGAATGAAACTGGACTACTTTCTTAACCACACACAAAAATATATTCAAAATACAATAAAGACCTAAATGTGATACCTGAAACCGTAAAACTGCTAAAACATAGGCAGTCATCTCTTAAACATAGACTTTAGCAACATATTTATGGATATATCTCTTCAGACAAGGGAAACAAAAGCCAAAGTAAACTATGGGGACTACGCCAAAATAAAAAACTTTTGTGCAGCAAATGAAGGCATCACAAAAAAGAAATCTAGTAAATGTGAGAAGATATTTACAAATGATATATTTGATAAGGAGTTAGTGTTCAAAATGCTCAAAATATATAAAGAATTATGAAACTTAATTATAACAATAATGTGACTGAAAATGGGTACAGGATCTGAATAGATCTTTTGTTCAAATACTACATATTGATGGCCAATAGACACATGAGAAGATGCTCCACATAACTCTACCATCAGGAAATTGCAAATCAAAACCACAATGAGGTATCACCTGACACCTGTTAGAATGGCTGGAATCAAAAATGGTTGGTGAGGATGTGGAGAAAAGGGAACCTTTGTGTACTGTTGGTGGGAATGCAAACTGGTGCAGCCACTGTGGAAAACAGTATGGAGATTCCTTAAAAAATAAATATAGAAATACATATGATCCAGAAAACAAAAGCACTAAGTTGAAAAGGCATGTACCCCTATGTTTATTGCAGCATTATTTACAATAGCCAAAATATAGAAACAACCCAGTGTCCATCCATAGATAAATGGGTAAAGAAGGTGTGGCATATATACAGCAAACTATTAGTCACAAGAAAGAATTATCTTGTCATTTGTAAAACAAGGATGGACCTAGAGGGTATAATGCTAAATAAGTCAGAGAAAGACAAATATCATATGATTTCACTTATGTGAGGAATCTCAAGAACAAAACAAATGAAGAAACAAACAAAAACCAGACTCTTAAATACAGAGAACTAGTGGTTGCCAGAGGAGAGGTAAAGAAATGGGCTAAATAAATAGGATTATGAAGTACAAACTTCCAGTTACAAAATAAATAAGTCAGGTAGGTGAAGAGTACAGTACGGGCAATATAGTCAGTAATATTATAATGATATTGTATGGTGACAGATAGTGATTACACTTATAGTGAATGCTGAGGAGAAAAGGAAGAGTAATTCATTCTAGTGCTGGAATTAGAACTGCTTGTGTTCAAGTAGGTTGGGTTCTAACCAAGAGAACATTTTGAATTCAGAACCTAATCCTGATATAAGATGTTTCTCCACTGCAATTATTTTAGTTGAATTCTCCCAAGAAACTTGTATAACAAGTATTTATTAAGTGTCCCCCTTCCCCACCCCAGGCAAAGTAATAGCCTTCCCTTTTGTTTGAAGAACTATGCCACCCTGACTCCAACCTCCAAGGTGAAGTGAGGGCTTATGAAGTCAGGCTCTCCTTCATGCCTGACCATGAGGGAAGTCATGTAACTCAGCATGACATATTAACCTGGTCATAGTGACTGGTTGGGAGGTATACACATGGGACCCAAACAAGGCCCCAGTGTCCTCCTCCAGAATTTTTCAATTGGAATTAACAGGAAAGAGCTTTTCATACCTCCGTGATTAAGTTCCACAAAAATCTTACTTCAAGTATTAGAAGACCATGTCCTCTCCCTTGTGAAGCTTTCTGAAAATATAAAACTAATCCTCAGAAAAAAACAGAGATGTGAGATAGAGTCCTGCCAGCATCCTAGCCCTTGTACCTAGTACAAATCCTGCCTAAGGCTTTTTTTTTCATTCCTTGATTATTTCAAAATCTAATTATTGTTTCTTTTGCCCCTCAGTAAGTTAGTTTCTTCCATTGATGATGTAGTGTTTCTGAGTCACAGGTGAGGACAGCTTAGTTTATAGATTAAATAACTCGCTATAGTCCCCAAATAGAAAATAAAGAACTAGCCAACTATGAGAACCAAGCATGTCTGAGGCTGAGAATTCATGGTCAGTTAGTTTCACAGAATGGGATGGAATTTATTATTTTTTTCAAGTAAGAGAAATTCTTCTCCTAAATGCAGTGGCAGAATGTCATCGGGGATTTCTTTTTAAGTCAGTAAAATGATACCTACTCCATGATGTAAATGGATAGCAATAAAAGCTTTTCCTGGGGGAAAAATAAAACCAACTTTGAGGATCCATGAAGGCTCAACTTTGTAGAACCCCGTGAACTAATTTATAAAAGGCGCCAAATGCTTCCTGGAAAGAAAGAAATTGAGACCCAATACTTGCTCTTAGAGATTGAAATTTTGGACAACTTGTTGGGCTAGACTGGAATGGCCCTAACCAAACCCTGGTGAGGAAAGAACAGCAGGATCCTTATTTTGCTTAATAGTGAACAATTTCAACCCTTCCAAATGTGACTAATTAGATGTATTCACTCATCATTCCCTCACTGAGATTGGAGGAAAACTCAAGCCCAACCACAAGCAGCATAGATTAGTACCTGAGGGAAGGGCCATTTACACTGCCTTACATGCCTCCCTTAGGATCCAAAATGCCACACACTGAAATAATTTCTCCTGGACCTCTCACTTTTGGGGAGCTGCCTAAGTACTCAAGTCAGTATAAGGGGTCTAATGACAACAATGAACAGCTCTTCAGTCATTCTATGTGTCAGGTCCTATGTTAAGAGTTTGACATTAACATGTATTATTACAACTTTACCTAAAACAGTAGCCCTATCACTCCATCCTCCTCATTTTCTTAACTATGCTTTCTGTTTCTTCATAGTATGCACTGCTGAATTACATTTTTGTTTTATTTTTTATTTCCTGACTCTCTGTATGGGAAAAACTAGTCTTTCCCTCCTATGTCTCCTTTAGTTTTACACAAAACACTTCACTTCTGATAATTCTGATCACCACATGTGTGTGGGTTTTTCCCCCCACCAAGCACTTCTCTGTAGCACCAGCAGGAGATCCTACAATGTAACTCAATGCTGATACTATCTGCCTGGAAATGGCATCAGATCCCTCAGGTTAAGGGCTCCAGAAGCCTATCTCCACTTCCAATGCCAAAGACAACTAGTAGGTCCCCTAATTACCCACAACTTCTGACTTGGCTACAAATTGGAGGTCCCCATCTCATCTCCTTAGATTCAGTTATTTTCTAGAGTAGCTCACAGAACCCAGGGAGGACTTAACATTTACAAGTTTATTTATAAGGATGTGATAAAGGATGCAGAGGAACATCCAGATGGGAAGAGATGTGTAGGGCAAGGTATGTGGGAAGAGGCACACCGCTCTCCCAGGATATCCACGTGTTCACCTCTCTAAAAGTTCTACAAACATCCTTTTGAGTTTTCATTTGGGAGGCTTCATTACATAGACATGATTAAATCATTTGCCAGTGGAGGTTGAACCCAATCTCTAGCCCTCTTCCTGTTCCCAGAGGTAAGGGTAGGGGGAGAGAAGACTAAAAGTATTCATCTCCTAATCACATGGTTGGCTCCACTGACAACCAGTCCCCATTCTCAGTTGCTTTCCAAAGTTACTTCATTATCAAAAAGTAACTTTAGCATACTTATCACTTAGGACATTCCGAGGGCCTTAGGGGCTCTGTGCCAGAAATGTATGAAAACCAAACATATATTTATTATTAATTACAACATCACACTGCACACTAAAATGTGAGCTGTGTGAGGACAGTACCCTGTCATTAACTTGTGCCTGGGTTGCTGGCAGGCCATGGGTTTTCAGCTAAAATCTGAATGGATGATAGTACTGTATGATTTCATCATAAGAACCTTATGGGACAAAGGTTGAGTTGAAAAAGATCTTCATTTAGCTGCCTCCATTTTGATCTTGAACTTTCTGCGTGAGTTCTTTCCAGCTTGTCTTTTGGTTCAGAGGAAAGATCCTGAAAACAAAGCATCCCATGATAGGAACTGAAACTACCCCCTCAGGCAGTAAGGGCTGCCCTGAACCAGCAAGACTCTGCTGGGGGGATTGACTCCAAGACAATGACTATCAATTTGACTTTCACTGCCCACCAGTACACACCCAGCCACCTTTGCTCCAAGTTTTCGTTTTATAAACCTGGAAGTATCTTTGGCACTTTGGAGATAATCTTTGAGCCACTAGTCTGCTGTCTTCCTGGTGTTGCCCACACTGAAAATTCCTTTCTTAATTCATTACCACTCATCTCTCTGCCTTCGGATTTGTCAGTGGAGAGTGGCCAAACCTGGTCTGTTTGAGACCCTCGGACCCAGATGTTCTTGTACTCCTGCAACCTTGACACAGGTTAAGTAAGTTACTTAAGACAACAATGTTAGCAAGTAAGAGAAAAGAGATCTGAATCCAGCTGCATGTGACTTCACAGCCCTCACTTTGAGTCACCATGTTATACTGGTTCCCAATACACAGAAGTAGTGGTAGTAACAATAAAAATTACTTGCTTTCAACTCTTCCTTGGATTGTGTTCAATTGAACACACCCCTTAAGTTCAGTTACAACACCACAGTACACTTCTATTTCAAAACATTTTCTATTCCCTGCCAATGTTCCTAGATGTGCAGTGGGATCCCAAATGGGACTGCCCGAAAGGGCCTTGCTTGTAAGGAAGAATTCAATCTCAACTACCCAGGGAAGGATGCACACCTTTGCAATGGATTGTTGGGCCTGTTCACCTTCCTTCCTTTTAGAGGGAGCACAAGCCCTCTGCTCTATAAATATAAAGGGGTTTAAAACAGTTTCCACATTATCTGACTATACATTTGAGGCTTGAGATATGTTGAAATAACTTTCTATACCCAAAATTAAGCTACTCCTGCCCAGGGCACTACATCAATAAACTGAAATCTTTGTGCCCCTGTAAATGCTTCCTTTGAACAGAAACACAGTGTATCCAGTCAGCCAATCCCCAAACGCTTAGCCATCTCTGGGCCTTCTTACCCCAAACAAGATTGACTCTGTGGCCTTGGCCAATCTGATATTTTCTACTTTTCTCTTCCTTATTCTTTATTCTTTATCCTGTAAAAGCTCCCTGCCTCTGCACCCATTTTGTAGTTTTCTGAAAGGAGACTGTTTACTTCAAGAAGTGTTAAATAAAGTTTGTTTGTATTAACTAAATTGTGTGTGGTGTTTTTTGTTTTTTTGTTTTTTTGCTGTTGCTAACATATTTGGGGTTATTTGGCCAGGGCTATCACTATGAGGCGAGAGAACTACAGATCTCTGACAATTAGTTGGGTAGGTGTCTATTGCTGTCTTTATATATTCTTGTCAAGACAGATGACCATTGGCATGGATATTTTCTCTAGTTATATATCTGCTCTAATTTTTAATCAGAGACTTCTTAATTTTAAGGAATATTACATAATACCATCCTTTCCCCAAAGCAATTGCCCATTGTCAGAGAAGATATATCGTGAAAAACAGTTATAGTGAACTAAGACTTAAAAATCAATTGGAGTTATAGGAATCCCATTAACATCTAGCACATACATTTGAAAGATGGTAGCACAATTGTGTGTGTGGCATCATAACTATTCAGTGAACAGCCATCTAGAAAGCCAAGAATCCCTTGCAGTAACATCCTAGCCTCAGAGACCTACATCTTACAGCTTGGGAACCAATGCCTAAAGATATTTAGCTGAGAATTTGAATAAGAAAATACCACAAAGTTAATTTGAACTTTATTTCTTTGGTCTGTAATTCTACTGATGACTTGCTGAATTAAAAAAAAAAAGATAGGTTTACTGTAAATAGAATTTTGTTTTGAAACAGGAAAAACATGAATTTCTAGTTGCTTTGGAATCTGATTTTTAACTACGGTACACTGATCTAAGTCTTGGCAGGATGCTAGACATAATTTGAAACCGTGAAGGTATAAACCCAAGGGAACAATGTGTGTAATGCTTGAATTATGTTCAAACTGATTGGGGGGAAGGCTAAGGGGATTCCTTTATTAAAATTATTGAACAGGAAAGTGCCTTCAACCATAATATAAAAGGCAATTCACAATTACTGTTCTATTTTTCCTCCACTTTCCATTCTTATTTTAGTACACAAGCAGTTTGTAGCAAAACCTGCTTTTGCATCTCCTGAGTTTTATATATTCTTGCAGAAAAGAAATGCCACCATGTAACAAATTGCTCTAAATTTAAATGAATTAGTCTCATTTCTGGCCTACTTCCTCTAATATTTAAGGGAGTTTCAGATTTATACAGAATGAAGAGCAAATTCTTTGTCTTTTATTGTCAAATAATCAAGCAGGTGACATTGTCACTATTTTAAACACGGTGGGAATGAAATGTATATTTATGTTACATTATAAAAGTAAAGCTTTTTTTTAAAAGGCAAATCAGTATTTTAAGAGTGGAATCAAACAAAATGTATGTATTTCAACCATTTCAGATTAATTTAGCTGTTGGGCTATCTAAAGTTGAATTTCTTAATATAAGAAATATAGCTATTTAAAATAAAACCATAATTTTGGAACTTATATACCTAAGAATCCTGGAATATAGGCATACAAAAAAATGACAGTTTTTCATGGATTTGGGTGAAAATGCTACTATTTTTTTCTCTTAGTATTTTACTTTTTAATTCTAGACTTTTGAGAATTAAAATGTTAAGGTCTGCAGAAAAAAATGTCACAAATGAACAACTAAAACGATGTGTGAAAACACTTCATAAATTAGGAATACTGAACCCACATCCATCAATAAGTTCATTGAAAACCTGTTTCACAAATTCAGGAATACTGAACCCACATCCATCAATAAGTTCATTGAAAACCTGTTCACAAATAGCCTATTATCATTTCCTTATTTCTTCATTTATTCATCCAACAAGTATTTGTTGAGTAAGAGGGACTCTGCAATGTGCTTAGGATTCAATTCCACACAAGGCAACAAAGAAGACAAACATTTCAGGTCCTGGAGCCTGGGTTTGAATCCTAGGTTTGTCTTTTGTGAGTCTTGTACTGCTGGACAAATTATAGGCCTCTCCACGCTTTGCCTTCTCATTCAGTGAAATGGGGATATTAATGGTACATAACATAGAGATGTTTTGAGGACTAAAATATGTAATTATTCTAAAACTTTTAATATAGAAAGTGCTTTAAATGGTGGCTTATAACCTTGGCTGTGTATTAGAATTACTATCTTTTTAAAAATATCAATGTGCTATATTCAGCATTATAGCTCTGGCAAAGTCAGAACAGTGATTTGAGCTCTGACAGCTGACTGGGAGTGTCATAATGAAGACATTCAAGTCTGTTTTCCCCCAACTTCCTCAAGACAATCCCCATATAGAATGGAACCTTGCAGATGGATTTTGAGTAGTCCAAAATTTCCCCGTATCAATACAAATGTGCATAAATTGAATATAAAAGAATATAAAAGAACCATATTTATTAGATTGAGTCACAATTTCTAAGGAAGAGTCAAACAAACAGGTCTGTTCTTTACCTTGCCATAAGTGATAGCTTGATCCAAGTGGACACCATTTCATTGGATATTCCAACTGAGGAGAAATTTACCATGGATTCAGTGAAAATTTGTATGGATGTGTGGTCTGCAACCAATGGCACCATTGCAAACATCACTAATGCTAACACAAAACCCCTATTTTGGCACCAAGAAACTTTCTCAGGTCCTCCCTGACAGAGAAGGTTTTGTTTTGTTTTTTTGTTTTTTGTTTTTTTTTTTGTTTTTTTTTTAAATTTATTTATGATAGTCACAGAGAGAGAGAGAGAGGCAGAGACATAGGCAGAGGGAGAAGCAGGCTCCATGCACCGGGAGCCTGATGTGGGATTCGATCCTGGTTCTCCAGGATCACGCCCTGGGCCAAAGACAGGCGCCAAACCGCTGCGCCACCCAGGGATCCCGACAGAGAAGGTTTTGCACACAACATGCCATGTGCTCTGGATGCTACTGATGCCTGGGGAACAGAAACAGAATGTGAGGAAATTAGGAATGCAAACGCTTCTGTGCAACTCCCAGAGCCACAGGTTCAGAAGCACAAGTGTCCCACAGAGTCCAAGGCAAGTGGTGCAGATCGGAAGGAAATGGCTGTATCTTGGGCTCTGAATAAAGCCTCAATGGTCAGTATCTGATTCCCTAGCACCTTTGAATCAGGAGCCACCAGGCGTCAACTACCAGAGGTGCTGAAAAGAATGCTACGATTGTCTTTCTCTATTCCTACATATGTGGTGAGGCATTAAATTAGTTTTCTATGGCTGCTGCATCAAATTACCACAGGCTTGGTGGCTTAAAACAACACTATTTTCTTACAGTTTCAGAAGAAGTCAGAAGTCAGAAAATGGGTCTAATGGGCTAAAATCAAGGCATGGCTACATCCTACCTAGAAGTTCTAGAGGAGAATCAATTTCCTTGCCTTTTCCAGATCCTCGAAGCTGTTCACACTCCTGGGCCGGTGAACTTCTTTTATCTTCCAAGCCAGGAACAGCATCACACTGACCTCTGCTTCCACTATCAGGTCTATTTCTCTGGCTCTCCTGCCCCTCTCTATCCGTTTTTAAGGGCCTTCGTGTTTACCCTGGGCCCATCCAGACAATGCAGGATGATTTTCCAACAAAAAATCCATAACTTTATCACATCTGCTAAGTCCCTTCTGCTATGTCAGGTAATATACTCACAGGTTCCAGGTTTCGGATCTGGACACCTTTGGGGAGCCATTATTCTGTCTACCACAGGCATCATGGGACAAAACACTGAACTGTAAAGGTCAAAGACGTCAACTTTCAACAATGTAGGGAGAATAGGGCAGGGTAACGGGAACCTCCCTCTCTGTCTTCTTTGCTACATGTTGACTTTGGCATGTCTAGAAAGCATAGCAGTTGAAAGAATTGTTAGGCTGGAAATACCAAGAGACATACAGTTTGGTGATTTACGTAAGAAAATCTCTTAGCTTATACTATTTAATAGTTCCTTTTTTTTAATCATTCAGAAGGTTAAATTCTTCCTCTTTTACAGTGTTACTCTGCACCATGCAAGTTTGGACAAAGTCCAATGTGTGGTTAGAACCTTCTTTTATCCTTTTGCTCACTCTTGCAGAAACTCCAATTGAAGAAAGTTCCCCAACACCTCTTTGGTTTCTGAACCCACACTGTATTTCAAAATAATCCTCACCTGAGAGTAGACATTTCCTTGCCCATGTCTCCCAGCTCAGGGGAGGTGGCCTAGACAAGTGACAAATATTCCCAACCCTTCCACACCACTTTTAAATCTGTTTTAGAAATCCTTAATAAGACAGTGCTGGCTCACTTTAACAGTTTTGAGCCTTTTTATGAGTGAATGATTCCTTTGTGGATTGTCTTTTGAACCAGGTAAATATTGTCCTGCAAAAGCCTATTTTCAAACATCAGGTTTGAAATACTTCTGTTTTGCTTTTTAAATGAATTTTTCTCTATTGAGCCATGGCATTCAAGGCAGAATAGCAATTTGAACTAGCTATTCTGAACAACTACTAATGTGCTTTTTCTAATGTCTTCAGGAGAGCAGTGTATTTTACTCCCTGCCTGTGGTATGCTATTGTGTGCTGTGAAGGCCTAGATTAAGATGCCTGGTTCTCATACTACACAATGCTATCTATCTGCATACTGGAATACATTGTATGCAGAGCAGAAAATGGCCAATGAAACTGGGAAGATGCTGTCAAGCTTGTGAAACAAAGAGAAAACTAAATTTAAAAAAAAATCCCAGCCTACCTCTTGTTCATTTGCCTCCTACAGCCCCCTCCCCCACATTATAAAACTGACCCAATAAAAGTAGCTGTCCTCCCTGGATCTCTGTGTTTTTGTCTCTACATCAGGAAGCATCCTCCAACTGTCAAAGGCCTGTGAATTTACGTGCATGACCCTCCTCCTCTTCCTGGTCTAGGAAGCCAGTTATTACTCATTTATATCATTTCTTCTTTGAGGCTCTGAGTTCACCTTGAAAAGTCCAGAACTTGGGCCATCCTTTCCCAGAGCCACCCTTGGCGTCTGTCCTTCGAGGGACAAGCCTTGTCAGTCCTGGCCTCAATAGTCAGCTGTCACCCCCTCTCTGAGCTTGTTCTAGATTCTGACTTCCCATACCGAGGCTCCTAGTCATGCTCACTTGACACAAACACAAAACTTAAGTTTTCTAACTTAGAATTTAAGTTGCATTTCTTTACTGAAATTTAAAGTTTGGTTTTATCTGCCCTCTTGGAAATACAACCCCATCCTGGTTTAAAAAAATCTCTTGTCTGATTTAGAATAATATTTTTTAAATTAACAGAAACCAATGAGACAGAAGATGTATTGTGCTATCAAACATTACTTGTTGGAAACCTTGGAACTTGGGGCTTGCTGCTACTGGTTCTGCTTTTTCTTAACGACTTCCTAGCCCAGAGAAGGTAAGCACGTGCGCATGTACCTGCCCATGTGTCTGGTGCAGCAAAATGGAGGTGATGTTTAATGGAGCAGTATTTCAATGAATGACTGAAATCTTGATGTCTGGTCCCTGGGGTGCAATTCCCACACAGACAATGTGTCTGAGTGGAAGGAAGAAGGCTGGATTCAGACCTCTGTGTGATGTTCAGTATCATGTTATCCTACTGCTACTAAGGAGAAAAGTACTTGCTTAGGACATGTGGCCTTCTGGGTTACCAAATCTATAGGGTCTTTGCCAAGCCACAGCTGCAGAAAGGGACAGGGCTTGAAGAGCCAATTGTATTCTTTGATTTTAATAGAGGTCTCTATCTGACACCAGGAATGAAATAGGACAGAAATGTCATTCAATTTATTTGACAGCCTCTCTTTTTCAAAAGGTTTGTAAAATATTTTTTAGTCATAAATCTTTTTTTAAATGGCATGGACAATAACCATGCTTGCATGGCTAAAAATTCCAGGGCAAAAGTGAGCTGCTGGCCAGCTATTAACAGATGAGGAACAATCAGAATGTTAGTAGGTGGGGCAAATTGACAGCCCAAATGCTATAATAAAACTTAACGGGTCGCTGTTAAAACTACTCAACCTCAACTTGAACCTGTCTTTAATTCCTAATGTAACTATATCAAATATTTATAATCATATTCTTTCTCTATTTCTTTTCCCCTTTCTCCTTCTTTTCCCAATAGGAATCAATTCAGTTCAATGACCAAAATTTAAAATCTGAAGTAGTATGTGTAATTAGCGAATAAAAAGAATACCTTTAAGACCCAGAAAAATGTAATGACACAGCATTTTTGAAATCACTGCATAAGATTTTAAAATAAAATTCAGGCCCTCCAGGATTATTGGTACCATTATAAAGCTCTATTACTTAACAAAATGCTACATTTTCTTAAAGAATAGTCATCTCTAGTAATATGATTTTTATCCAATTTAAAGGTCAAAGTTAATATTAGGGTAGAAAACTGGAAGAGAAGACAAACATTTCTGTAACATTTGCATTCTGACCACCAGGAAGAAAACTGGATTCAAAACAATGATTTCTAGAAAAGCAAAATTAATTCAAGGTTCTCCAGAAAACTTATTTAATGGTGCTTCTGTGTGGAAGTCATCTTTGAATAAAAATATAGGTTTTCTTTAAGGTCTATTAGAAGTAAGAAAGTGAGTTATTAGAGGAAAAGTAAAAATATCACTGAGACAGTAATACAGAATGATCATATTTCAGTTAACGGGATTCATTTCCCAGTTAGGAGCTGTGCTTTACATTCATTAACCTCTATGTTTAACAGTTGTTTTGTGTCACTGTTCCTTATTTTATTATTTTTATGCTGCTAGAATGAATGAACCATCCTGATTATTTAGCACCAACCAGGGCTGTTCATCTGTAGAGAAGTAGTTATCTAAGTGCAAACCACTAAAAGATACTTTGTGTGCATACATGCATTGAAGGTATGCATTTGGATAATTTAAAAAAAGTATCCCAATTGGAAACTGGGTAAGGAAAGGGTAAGGAGAATAATATAAGCACTTGAATATTTCTTAAGGATTTAAATCATTCGAAAGAGAGACTAAGAGGTCCCTTAACTGTGGTGATAAAATTCAGGGTGCTTGAAAAAGTCAGTAAAATACTGTGTAGCCAGGACACAGCACCAAGAGTGTTAAAATAGTCCATAAAGTTCTTTCAAAAAATCATGTTTTATGCTCCTTTATTTAAAAAATATTTTTCTCAATTATGTTATCATAGTATAAAAAATTCAAATTTCCATCTTACAAGGTTCGATAAGATTATCTTTGTGTCAAACGTATTTTTTTTTGGCTTTCAAATAACTTCTGAAATACCAGCAATGTTTTTTACATGGACTCAGGTATAGGTGATCAGAATCACAGCTTATAAGGTCAGACCTCAGACCTCGGAATGCACATACTATGGGGTTGTAACAGTTCTTCAACCTAAATTGTGTTCTCCTGTCCATTCTACAACTTCTTTCCAAATTCTTCTGTCATCTTTTACCTTTTCACGAGGTCAGGGATTACACTGGAAATACATGCTGTGAACAAACCACACAAGGGCAAACTCATCAGTGGTTCTAAAAGTAGTGTCAGGAAAAACAGCTGGGACTCTAAGGGAATAAAATGCCCTGCCTCTCAGCCTGGTGCTGGAGCCTCTTCTTCAAGCTAGATCAATGTGGTAGGAGAGCTCGAAGCTTATCTAGGTCATGTCGCCTTGAATTAAGATGTAATTACTATCCTGGCAGTCTACCCCTTACCAAGGATAAACAGGTGGGTGCAGTTGGCAGTAACTGATCCCTTTTTCTGATTCAGAAAGAACCTGGCACACTCCCCACAGTGGCTGGCAATTCCCAGAAGCCCCAGTCATCAGATAATTGCTTGATTGTGATTGGATTAATCCTGGGGGCTAAAAGTGCCTGATAAGAAAAGGGATATAGAAATTGGAACAAGTTATTTTCCTGTTATATTTGGCATTTTAGAAATAAAACTCGGATCATATTAGAATTTTAATGAAGAGATTTTTTTCACCTGAGTCTTAATTAGAATATTACATTCTACTCTCTCATCACCTCTTTCTTTTGCCATACAGCTCTTACCTAGAAATTGGTGCGTATTCACTGTGTGGTGAGCACAATACATGCTCACAAAAGCAAGCCTGCGAGTTAAACCTGCTGGACCAGGAAAACAAGAAATTATCTGAAAAATTCTGACCCCTAATCTTTTGTGTCCCTGCACTGCTCAGATAACTCAGGTGAAGATGCGGGCTTCTCCTAAATTGTCTCAAAATTGCTTCAATTTCCTTCTTTGACAGTGGAGATTTTGTCATATTGTGCTTTTTGGCTGAAAGGTGTTTCAAACAAGACTGAGGGTATATAGTCTTTGTGTCAACAGGGTGGGCATGGGTTGTCTGAGGGATTAGTGTAATTGCACGTGTGTCTCTTCACTGATCATTGTGTCAACACCCCAGAATGCTGCTTTGGGGACTATGGGCTAGTATCGCTTGAGCTCCATGCAACACTGTTATGGAGGAAGACATCCTGGTGAGAAGAGCACAGGACCATGGTCAGCTAGACCTGGGCTCCTATTTTGGCTCTTCCACCTGCTTCCTGTATGTGTAATCCCTCTAGCTCTAGTTCCTGGTCAGAGAGAGGATAAGCTTGATAGGATTGTTGTGACATCAGACAAGATGGCCTATATTTAAGCAGCTAACAGTGCTGGTGATATACAAGCAGTTAACATCTCATTTCCCTTCTTGACCACATAGGAAGGATGGCTGTACATTCTGGGTTTCCTGTTTTGTCAGTATAATTATTATCAGCACCCCAAGTGTCCCAGTTAGGATGATAAATTACATAGTAACTACACCGAGGTAAAGGGGTTTTGATCACATTCCTCTGTCAGGGAACTTTAGTGGCAAAGAATGAAACCCACTTTAGCCAGCTTAAGCAAGGAGGGGGATTTATAGGTAAGGTACAGAGATGGCTCACCAAACAACCAGACTTTATGAGGGATCACAACTCAGAAATTGAAGTCCCAGGTTTTCTCTTTCCAGAGCTGAATGTTCTCTTGATTGCTTCTCCTTGCACATCTGGTTTTGTCTTTTCTCTTTAGCACACTGGCTTTCCTTGCTTTAGCATGCACGTGGCTACCATTATCTCTAGCATTATATCATCTTTAACTCACAATGACTAAAGTCAGATCGTGAGCCTCAACTTTCATATACCTGAATACAAGGATTCCTGGTTTTTTTTTTCATACACACATATACATTCCAAATGCATTTCTTTGCAATATCTGCCAATGGCTAAGTCTGCCAATGGCTAAGTCAGCTATGACTGTGGAGGAAAGAGTGTGTCACATGGTTGGCTCCCCTATTTAACAGGCCTCTGTGAGCATTCTCCCTGCAAAGGGAGCCTAGGAAGTTTCTCAAACAAGGTGTGTAGGGTGGAGAATAAATTGTTGATAGAGGAAAAGTTGACCTCTTTAGTAACTCCATCCCTTACAAACATTTTTCTGACATCCCACCGAGGCACTTCCCCCGCTGTTGCTCAACGGAAATTATTTCTGTGCTCCCAGAATTCAACCAAACATGCTTCTGGGGTCTCATTATTTCAAGTATTTTCCCTGGGCTGGTGAATCTAAGCTAATAAATTCATCTGTCCTCAAGTGCTCATATTTGGCAAGGAATGTAAATGTTCCCTCATCACTACCAGTCAACAATGTTTTCATTTTCCCAGAGGCTTCCTAGGGACAAGGTACCTTCAACTAAGGTACCTTGGTAAGGTACCTAAGGTAAAAGTTTGGGCACCTCAAACTTTTCCAACAAAGTAGCTATGAGGATTCATAGAAAGAATTCATATGCTTAGATTCATATGCTGGGATTGTGACATAAAGCAAACATGAAATTTCTCACATTTTTAGCTTTTAAACTCAATTCAAATTTGCATTTTATAAAATACCCATGTTTGTTTTGCTAAAACTTTATCCCTCATAATTTGGCATGAAACCACTGTTCTCGAGCAACATACCATGATTCTCCTGTAAGTATCTCCAAGTACACTGCCACATACCTGCCAAGCTATGCATAACCTGGTCAGACAAATGTGTAGTTAGCTCAGTGAAAGGGAAATATAATAGTGGAAATCTAGGCATCAGGATAAGTGAGTGCAAGATCCATTTTGGATTAGAGGACCTCTTTTTTTTTTCTGGTCTGTCAAGTCATGCAACATTTGAACATCTGTGTATAGGATTGAGTCCGAATGATATTCATCTTTTGTTCCACTAGAGGTAGATCTGTGTTTCAGTCTTAGCTCCACCTGTGTTCTTTTCCCAACTCTCCAATTAGCTGTGGAATCTTGAGTAAATTACTGGACTTCTCTTTATCCCAGTTTCCTTATTTCTATGTCAGAAAGGTTAACAGAGGACTACTGTGAGAACTGAGTGAAAAACCATATGTCAACTATCTGGTATGGTGTCTGGCACAGGTTCTTTCTGTTCATCTTTCTTTCCTATCTTCCTTACACACAGATTGCATGCTCACTTGCTCTCCTTACCCATTAACTTACAACCCTTTGTTACTCATGTAAGTATACTTGTCTCTTTTGTTAAAGTATCTTATTCTGAAGACTTAGGAGGGAAAAAAAACCCAGACAGAAGTAAAAATCAGGCTGGATTCCTGCAGATCTGAAGTTTGCCACTTGTTCCCTCTGTCCAAA
The DNA here is from genome assembly GCF_018345385.1 of Vulpes lagopus. Taxonomy (NCBI): domain Eukaryota; kingdom Metazoa; phylum Chordata; class Mammalia; order Carnivora; family Canidae; genus Vulpes; species Vulpes lagopus. The sequence goes on from NC_054824.1 coordinate 32,627,292, forward strand.
TGTAAAGGAAATGTTTCTGGTACTGTCACTCACATCCACCCTTTCTTCCCTCTTCTACTTTCACATACCATATGGAACCCAGAAATGAAAGGTTACCAAAGAAAGCTGGCACAAGCAATTTCAGAATTTTAAGGCTTTAAAGGAGAAGTATCTGAAAGGACCATCCACTCCTGGAGAGGCCATAGATAACTTAGAGAAAGCACCATTTCACCTCCGGGGATCTCTCTAGGCTCATCCCTCCCATTTTATGCCTAGTTTCTAGCTTTCTACCCAGCCCATGGTCCAGGATCTCTCCCCACAGTCCTCACATGCCCAGCTCTGACTCTTGAAAGCCCAGGCTGGTTTCTGTTTGTCCAAAAGGCAGGATGAGGGAAGAAATGGATTTTGTCTTCCTGTTAAATTCTTTCTGAATGAGTTCTTGGAGAACAATATAACATGGATTCAAACTTGGGGCCTAGAAAAGGAAGAAGCCCTTTCCATAATCTGATCAATTTTCCCAAGTACTGTTACCTAACTAAGGATAGAGCAAGAAGATGATGTAAGCCACTACACCAGGAGGCCACAAAGAGAAGGGTACAGTGCAGAACTATGGTACAGTTTCTCCTTTTTTTGTTTCAAGGAGGTGGAGAAAAAACCAAACTTGGTAGTTCCTTGAAGGCCCTTAGCCTCAAGGCTGTCCTTGTAAACAGGGACAACATGTCTACTCTCTGGCACTTGTTCACCTTCCTCTTCTGCCCCCATGCAACTACACGAGGTGGAATCTCAAGGTAGGAGAGTGGCAAGGAGAACCACAATCTGTAAAGGGCCTGGATGAGTAAAAGTTGGGATTGTCTCCATTTATTAAGGAGAATCAGGTATTTGTAAGTCAGCTTCTGTCATAAAAATCCTGAATGAACTACTTCACAGCCTAGTGGCTTACAATAAGAAGCATCTATTCTCACACTCATGGATGTGGGAATCAGCTGGGGTCTGCTGAATGTGGCTGCAGGCTGTGGACGGGTTCAGGCCTGTTCTACAGGCTTTGATTCGGTAGCCGAGGCTGAAGGGGCAGTTACTACGGGGAGCTTCTCATAGTTGATCACAGGAACTCAAGAGCCGAGCTGAATTTAGCAAGCACATTTAAAGACTCTACTTGAACCAGAGCCTCCAACATTTCATTGACCAAAACAAGTCACATGGCCAAGCCTAAAGTCAATGGGGCTAAGGAATTACACTCTACCCCAAGGAGAGGGAGTCAAAGGACTATTTGCTAAACAATAATCCATTCTCTCATATCAGGTTCAATCAGGTGAGATTCCCACCACCAAACTCATTGAACCCCAGTAGCTTAGAGTTGGAGAAGTTAATTGTCATCTAGCACAAACTCCCTTCCCCACTACACGGATATCCTCTATAGCATGTCGGTGAGGTGACAGCAGAGCCCCAGTCTAATATGTCACTCAATCTAGTACTTTATCTTTGAGAAAGCATTTCATAAAATTCTTATGTCACATAATCTGCTTCCTTCCATGCATATATCTTGGTTCTAGATCTTGGAGTCCACAAAGTATGCAGTCCCTTGTCTAGATGGTAGGCCTTTAATAAGTGTATGCTTCACTGGGCTGTGGCCTCCATAGATGGCCTAAGGCTCTAATGCAGACTCCCCTGATCAAATCTTGGCTCTATAATTTACAGTTGTTTATAAATGTGTCTTGCCTTCATTAATCTATAAAATGGGGTAATAATATCCATACTTTACTATTAGGCTTAAGCAAGGTAATGCCTATAACACACCGTAGTAAGTATTGGATAAATCCCGACTATTATAGGCCTGAAGAAAATAATGGTTACTTCACATTGTCTTAATATTAAATATCCTATATTCTTTCAACTGTGCTGTATGCATGTTTTCTTCTCCTGATCCTCTAGTTTAACACTATTTGTCAGCTGTGATCTCAACAGGGACAAGGGAGCTCATTCATATTCCCCTCACTTTCAAGATGGCTGGTTATTGTAGCCCAAGCTGATATCAGGCAACTCCGCACTCCCCGCACGTTGTTAACTCACCCCAGGATGTATCCTCCCACTCTCACTTAGCTGTATCCAGATGCACTCCTTTCTAGTAGTCTTCCTCATACTCTATTTCTGCAGGAAATTTTCTTAAAATTTAATGCATGGTTTTATACATATCCTGATTTAATTTTGCTTCTTACTATGATTATTTCATGCTTTTAAGATATTTTTGAATCCTGAGTTTGTTGTCTTATCCCAGTTCTTTTTTCCTTAACCTCTATAATTTTTTAGACCAAATTGTTAACTATAGGTACAATTTCATACATCAGATCTCCAGAATGTATTCATCTTGTATAACTGTAACTTTATACCTATTCAATAACAACTCATCACTTTCCCCTTTCCCCCCAACCCTTGGCAAACACCACTCTATTTTCTGCTTCTATTAGTTTGACTATTTTAGGTACCTCATATAAGTGGAATCATGTAGTATTTGTCCTTCTGTGACCAACTTATTTCACTTAACATATTGACTTTGAGGTCCATCCATGTTGTTGCAAATGATAGGGTTTCCTTCTTTTCAAAGGCTGAATAATATTCCACTGTATATATCTACCACATTTTCTTTTTTAAATTATTTTATTTTACTTAAATTCAATTTGCCAACATACAGTATAATACCCAGTGCTCATCTCATCATGTGCCCTCCTTAATGCCCAACACCCAGTTTCTACCACATTGTCTTTATCCATTTGTCAGTCAGTGGACCATTGAATCGTTTTCATATTTTGACTATCGTGAATAAGGTTGCAATGAATATGGGAGTATAGATACATCTTCAAAACCTTCAATTCTTTTGGATATATATCCATTGGGATTACTGTATTATATGGTAGTCATATTTTTAAAATTTTTTGAAGTTTTACTTCTGTAATTTTTATCAATGTATCTTATGATTTTATCCAAAGCACTAGTAGATATACTGAATGGGGCTCTGGGTTCTTTAACTAAATTATCAATATATTAAGCATATGCTAAATTCCAGGCTATTTGCAATGTAGCAGAGATATGGTAGGGTGGGAAAAACAGCCTTGGTTCTCCCCGCCCCCCATGCGGCTTACAGTTTAGTGGAGAAAACAGATTATACAGTCATATATAAATGTATAATTATAAAAGATGATTAATATTTTGGAGGAAAAAATAGAGGGTGTGAATCCCCACACCTGACCTGGTATGAGAATTTAAGACAGTTCCCTGAGCAGGTGCTATTTGAGCTGGGAACCAACAAGGTGAAGAGGGGAGGGCACTTTAGGGAAAGGGCTAGTGATGGAGCCCGCATGGTCAAGAGATAAAAGAAGGTAGCAGTGCTAGAGCACAGACACAAGGGAGTGGCATGTAGCAAGGGACAGTTTAGAAGTTGGGTCTTTATTGAGGGAGCAGTAGAAAGCTTTGAAAGTTTCAAAGTGTGGAAAGAACAAAGTAAAGTATTCTTAATAGATCACTCAGTGGAGAGAGGTTTAGAGAAGGCAAGGGTATTTATAGGGAGATCATTCAGAAGGCTATTGTAGTAACTCAGGCAAGAGATGAAAGCTGTTTGAACTAGGGTGCCAGCAGTAGAGATGGAGAGAAATGGATAGATTCAAGAGGTACTTAGGAATGAAACAGATGGTCCTTATTGATAGCTTAGATATGAGGAGTAAGGAGAAGAGGTATAAAGGATGGCCCTTAGCTTTTCATTTTTATAACATCATGAATAGTGATGCCCTTGATTATGACAGGGAGTACTAGAAGTACAGCAGTGTTGGGGAGTGAATAGGTTTGCCTTCAGACATGTAGAGTTTGGGTATCACTGAAATAGTCAAATAGAAATATTGAGACTAAAAACAGCAAACACATATCATTTACATGTCCAGTGTTATTCAAAAACACTTTATATACACATGAATTAATGTACTCTTTATGGTAATCCTATTTGGTGGGTATTGTCATTAATCTCATTTTATGTGTAGAAGCAACAGAGGCACAGAGAGGTTAAGTAATCTTCCCAGAGTCATTCAGTCAGGAGAGAGTTTAATAAATAAACTGAGCTAAGATAGAAAGGTCTGGACTGAAATTATAGATTTGAGAATCATTGGCAAGCCATAGGCATGGAGGAAATTGCTCCAGAAAGATTGCATAGAGTAAAAAGTGCTAAACATTGAGAGGAAAACTATCCATGATCTGTAAAGGTCAAGAGGATGGCTGCACATTCTTTCAATGCATCCTGAGTCACTGTTTCCAGACCACTCATAGATAATTTAATTTTTTAGGAAAATATACCATTGCTTAACTCTGTTTCTTTTTATTATTAATTAATGGCTTACTCTGTGAAGTTCCATTCACTTGAATATTTGTGGCCATAGATAAGCAAATTTGTGAAAGAAAATTGTGAAAGTAATTTTAAGAATTACTCTGTGAAAGAAGTGGGTCTTGAACATCTTCAACAGTTTGTGGACAATCATTTTACTAGTCACAAATCCACCCACTATATTTCTTCTTCTTGCCATTTATTCATTCTTTAAAAAGTGTTACTGGGGAAATACTTAGTAGAAGGCATTGCATAAAGCTCAGACCATGATAAAGAGAAATTGAAATATGAAAATGATAGTTTTGAGGTGCTTATGGTCTATGGAAGGAAAACAGACAAATCAGCAGGAAACCATAGTATGAAAAATGCCACACAAGAACAATGCTACAAGGAAGAATGCTACGAATTGAATGAGAAGGCTTGCAACGGCCCTTAAATGATGAAGGGGACTTTGCCAGGTAGAAATGAGAAGGATGGAAGCAATAACAAACAAAAACAACACAGAGCAAAAGAACGTATTGTTACATTTCGGTGGCATTCATATACCTTTTGCTTTGACAGTTTGCACTATATCAGTTTAGATTTCTTGGAAATAACTTAACCTAGAAACCCAAGCTGCCTCTCAGCACTTATTGCCTTCCTTCCAGAAGGCTCACAAATGGTTGATGGCCACAGAATCTCCTGATATGTGACTCCTTATCTAGAATGCAGTGCAGAGGGACGTTATATTCATCGCAATTGCTAGAACTGCCCCTTTTCATTGCTTTGGGCATGACATCCGTATGGGATTTTTTTAAAAGATTTATTTATTTATTTATTTATTTATTCAGAGAGAGAGAGGCAGAGGGAGAAGCAGGTTCCATGCAGGGAGCCTGACATGGGACTCCATCCCGGGTCTCCAGGATCACACCCTGGGCTGCAGGCGGTACTAAACCGATGTGCCACCTGGGCTGCCCCTGTATGGGTTTTTTGAATCAAGAACTAAAACTTGCCTTTAACTATTGAAAAGAATCTATAACTATAAAAACAGAGAAGTAAAAAATAGTTACATATGTTTCTGGATTTTTTTTTTTCCTGAGGAGGTGGCTTTGAAACTTATGCATAAACTGACAAAACAACTATCCAAAAGTAGGTCTTCAAAAACACCATTCCTTTGTGAGTCCTGTGTCCACTAGAGGCAGTCCTTTTCTGGGCCCTGGAAGCAGCACTCGGCACTAGAAGGCTGTTACTGCATAGTGGCCACTGTGCTAGTTCCTTTCACTTAATCATTCTTAATCCTTACAAAAATCTGGAGGACTGTGCTTCCTTTTACAGAAAAGGAAAGGGACTTTCAAAAACAGCAGAGTGCCAAAGGTTATGGAACTGGGGTTAACCCAGACCTTCTAACTTAATAAAGTGCACAAATGTAAAAGCAATTAGACATCAGGTACTATTTCCTGTTCAGGCTTCCTAGATCTACTGGCAGATTACTATGAACCCATGTCCTTCTTGTACACTTGGGATTGTCAGCCACATTCCGACAGTGCCAAGAGGAGGCCCTAAACCTTCAGGCCTTTTTATTACTTACTCTCTGGCCCTGGTCCAGGGGCTTTACTCTTGGAACTTTCTGTTAACTCCTCAGAAAATCTTATCTAAGATCTTCATTATAAGAAGACAGCTAGATAGACTATGTCATTAATTAAAAACTGAGCACTTAGTTACAGGATAGAAATAGGAGCTCAATCTATAGGAGCCAGATCAGAGAGCTTCTAAAAAGATTAAATAGCACCTTCCTTGCCTCCAGGAGAAACCTGGTGTTTTACATTTATTCAGTTCATTTTGTGTTCACAAATATTTGTCAAATTTATATCATGTGCCAAGCACTGCTCAGTGCCAGAAGTCACCTGGAATGCTAAAATATAAGTGGCAAAGTTCCTGTCCAAAGGTAATTATGTTTTCATTGATCAAGGGAGATTAAACGTGTACAAAATGCCATTAAATGAAGGTCTGAGGACTTTTTGTGGGAGTTTAAACTGGGATAGCCTATTTGGAGGACAATCTTGTAATATCTATACTGACATTTTATATATGTGTATTCTTTGATATAGGAATTTCACATCTGTAAGTTCATCCACAGCAGTGTTCACACACATATGCAAAGATATATTTAAATGTATATGGCAGCTTTAACAATAGAATGTCAGAAAATAAATAGCCATTTAAGTATTGCATTGAAAAGAACAAATTACATTTTTATATGCTGACATGTCCAAATGTCAGCTGTCCAAATATAATCTTCGCATATAATTCCCAAAACAATGCAGAGTATGATTTCATTTATGAAAAACATTACCTTCTCTTATGTGTGAGTGCCTGCACACAAGTGCACATGTCTATGTAGATGCCAAGAGAAAGCTCTGGGAGGACACACAACAAATTACTGATAGGATTTCCTTCTGGAGACAGAAGACAGGAATGGGATAGAGAGTCGGGGTAAAGATGCTCTTTCACTTTTTTGCAACACACGGTTCTATGTAATTTATTTATTTATTTTAAAAGATTTTATTTATTTATTCATTCATCAGAGACAGAGAGAGGCAGAGACACAGGCAGAGGGAGAAGCAGGCTCCACACAGGGAGCCCGACGTGGGACTCGATCCCGGGTCCCCAGGATCACGCTGTGGGCCGAAGGCAGTGCCAAACCACTGAGCCACCCATGCTGCCCTCTATGTAATTTAAATAGCTTTTTATTACCTTGGATATTCATCATTTAAAATAGCTCAAAAGTTGTGCCATGAAAAAAGCAAAACATGCTGTAGGAATTCAGAAAGGTAATGGATTCCTTCTGGCCTAGGGAAAATCATAGAGGATGAAGAGATACATTTAGAGTTAGGCCCCAAAGGATCACAGGGGTTTTAAAACAAAGTATTACAGATGAGGAAATGGGAGTGAAAAGAAAGCAGGCTGTGCCTTCTGCAAGGCGCATTCTGACTAGTAGATGGCCTGGGTGTTCGGAGGTCCTGAAGGACTGAATTAAAGCATTATCAACAATGAGGAACTTTCCATGATCTTTAATTTAGATCTTTTATGTGTTTTTCCATTGGTTGTATTGCCCTAGGTGTTTGATGAGTATTTGTGGACCAAGTCAATTAAATTACCTTTAATTATTTAATGCATAATGTCATGTGCACACATCTACTTATTAAATAAACCCACTATGATTGCCTCCCTTAGTTGATGATCAGTATTTTGGGAATAAGTAAAACATCTTTTCTTTTTTTATCTTCTAGGCCTAGTACTCAAAACAAAATGGAAAGTTCAAAAATTTTGTTGATGAATATACCAATAACCAAGTGTGAGATAAAATAATATTACATAAAGATATGAAAGGGGATTGGCACTCACTATGGACAACTGTGAATACCAGGCCAAGGCACTTGTGCTTATTCTGAAAACAGAGGGAAACCACTAAAATTTTTGTTCAATGATGATATCATCAGAGCTGGCTGAAGGATGGAAGAGAAGAATAAGAGTTAACTCTTTAAATACTCAAGATATGAGAGGGTAAACATATAAAACTACCCAAATCAGATCAGACTTGATTCAGATGGCAGAAAAAAAGCATTATAGTGAAAACAAATAAAGGAAACACAACATATTTTTTATCACCATCTGTATACCATGGAGAACAGTTTAGCATTTTCTTGGGGGAGAGTGAGAGAGAACAGAGTACCATCAAATGGGAAGCAGCAAGAATAAATAGATGATTGTGTAGCGAAGGGCATAAGTCACCCTATTACCTATTTTCTAGGACATCTATGCACAAAATATAGCTGATAGGTATGATTGCTCACATTTGCTACTTAGCAAGGATACTAGTTCAAGAAAACTATGAAATGGTGAGAGACCTTTGCCATTTTAAGATAATATAAGAAAGCAAGAAATAGGGGCAGCCTTTGTTATTTTAACAACCAATAGGTGCAAAGAGAAATGGAGAATTTAGAAAGCTAACTAGAAGTCTGAGTTACTGAAGCATAAAGGTCCTAGGGCCTGTTGCAGTTTTCTTGACTACATGTTGCAGAAAGGAAATAAATAAAATTGATGTCAGATGAAGTATTTACTGTTTTGATTGCAGAGAACATGAAGAATTGGAAGCTCTTTATACTAATAAACTCCAGGGACCACTTTCTGCTGTCAAATTCCAGTGGCAGCATTTGGCAAAGCAATGCATGAAGCTCTGGTGGCAAACTCTGTAGTCACCCGAAGAGAAATTGTGGAATATCCAGGGAGGAAGGAGAAGGTCCACTGGTGGACCTTTGACAGAACAATTTTCCCCTGAAAACAAGAAAATAAACTTAAAAAAAATGTTTTTAATGCAAGTGACTTCAGAAGTAGCCAAATTTATGTCTGATTTCCTCAAAGAGTCCAGGTATAAAGTGAGAGTTTTTCCCTTTTATCTCTGAAAATACATATTACTTATATTCTGTTTAGCTTGAAGTGGAAAACTGGGTAAGTATAACTATATTAAATAATGAGATCGACATTTCAAGCAAAAGTTAGAATCTATGCAACTGGTATTTAGTTGAGCAGCCAGATGAGCTCCTCCTTTGGAATAACTCAGTCTACTTCCCCACAGTCATTCCAGCGACAAGGCCACTACCCAGACCAGGAAGGGAATTTCTTTCTAGGAGTTGACCGTAGAGTCAACTTACCAAAAGTGCCAGAAAAACACTCTTGTAGCTTTACAATCTCATTCTGTTTTCTCCTATGAGATAGCTGTTACTATATTAACCCTCTGAGTTTCAGTATGGTTTTCTCAATAAAGCTCTGATTCTGTTTCTGTCAGGCAAAAAGGGCAGAGTAGGAAAGGAACACTCATTATTCAACAAAATGTGTGCTAAAGTGTGAAACCTTGGAACAAAAATGGCAATCAAAATGACATGTTTATCTTTATTTTTTTAAAGATTTGTATTTATTTATTCATGAGAGAGAGAGACGGGCAGAGACACAGGCAGAGGGAGAGGTAGGCTCCACGCAGGGAGCCTGATGCAGGACTCGATCCTGGGACTCCAGCATCTTGCCTGGAGCAGAAGGCAGATGCTCAACCACTGAGTCACCCAAGCGTCCCTAAAATGACATGCTGAAAAGGATCCCACTGGGTTCTTCACATGCGATTCCTTACAGTATGATAAATTTTGAGGAGAAACAGGCAGCCAGCCACCCAGTCTCCACAGAGCAGACTTCTGCTTTTCTCTCTGTGCAGAAAAAAGTTAACATAGCAGGTTTGAAACTTCTATCCTTAGAAAGGCGTGCTTGCAAGGTTGGCCCTCAGCTGACATCTGACAATTCAAATTTGGGAAGTGTTTCCTTAACTGATAAGGGTGGTTAAATGGGCTAAATTGTACTAACAATGTCATTTATACTGAACACTGACTTTCTTTCTCGGAGTCTGGAATTTCGGTATGAGCTGGGCAAAAAGTGCCTACCTGACCAGGATACAATAAAAACATCATTGAGCATCAAGTTTCTAATGAACTTCTCTAGTAGACACTTCATGTGTTTTTCCATCTTGTTGCTAGATTAATGAAGTATGTCCTCTGTGTCTCTAATGGGAGAGAACTCTTGAAAGCACAATCACAACTTGGCTTCCTCCAGACTTTGCCCCATGTGCTTTTTCCTTTTTGCTGATTCTGTTTTGTATCTTTGTGCTATAATAAATCATAGCTATGAGATAGCTATATGCTAACTCTAGTCTGTTACTTAGCCAATCACCAAACCTAGGAGGAGTTTGTGGGAACCCCCTACTCCATCTTTACTTTATTCTATACTTATGATCAAGTTGCCTATATAAATTTTTATTTAGTACTATTTTCAGGAGTTCATTCAATGGGACTTTCTGGAAACAGAACATCAGAGCGATATCTAAATAGAAAAAAAAGATAATGAAGGAGATAATGCAGTTTGTCCAGATCCCATTGACTCTTTTGGAGTTTCACATGAGGTTTTCTTTGTCTTTGTGTTGTATTTAGTATTAGTTAATATTACTATAGCTGCTGTTTAGTGTGTGCTTTTTATAATGTCATACTCAACTCATATAAAGAACTCATACAGGGATGCCTGGGTAGCTTAGGTGGTTAAGCATTCTACCCTTGATTTCAGCTCAGGTCATGGTCTCAGGGTCATGGGATTGAGCCCCTCCTCAGGCTCCATACTGGGCATGGAGACTCCTTGGGATTCTCTCCCTCTTTCTCTGCCCCACTCCCACACCACACGTATGCACAAGTGCACACATGCTCTCTCTATATAAAACAAAAAAAACCCAAAAACCTCATACAAAAAAAACCCAATCTGATTAAAAAATGGGCAGGGGATCTGAAAAGACATTTTTCCAAAGAAGACATACAGATGGCCAACAAATATGAAAAGATGCTCACCACAAAAAATCATTAGGAAAATGCAAATCAAAACCACAATGAGATATTACCTCACAACAATCAGAATGGCTATTATAAAAAGGCAAGAAATAACAAGTGCCAGTAAATATCTCCATGCTTACTGCAGTGTTATTTACAATAGCCAAGACATGAAAAAATTTAAATGCACATCAATGGATGATGGATAAAGAAAATATATGTGTGTGTGTGTATTTTTAAGCCACTGTTGAGACCTAATACTTGGGAAAAAAACTCCTTTCAAAATATTACTGCTCATTGACAACACATCAGGTCACCCAGAAACTCTGTTGAGGTACGGTGAGATTCATGTTGTTTTCATGCCTGCTAACACAGCATCCATTCTGTAGCTATGGATCAAAAAGTAATTTTGACATTCAAATCTTATTTAAGAAATACGTTTGGTAAGGTTGTAGCTGCCATAGATAATGATTCCTCTGATGGATCTGAGCAAAGTAAGTTGAAAACCTCCTGGAAAGAATTCACCATTCTAGATGACATTAAGAGCATTTGTGTGATTCATGGGAAGAGGTCAAAATATCAACATTAACAGGATTTTGGAAGATACTGATTCCAACCCTCATGGATGACTTTGAGAGGCTCAAGACTTCAGTGGAAGAAACAATTGCAGATGAGGTGGAAATAGTAAAATACAAAAAAATAGAATTAAAAGTGGAGCTTGAAGATGTGACTGAATTGCTGCAGTCTCATGATCAAACTTGAAAGGATGAGGACCTACTTCTCATGGACAAGCAAGAAAGTGGTTTCTTGAAATGGAATCTCCTCCTTATAAAGATGCTGTGGAGACTGTTGAAATGATAGGGGTTTAATATTCTATAAACTTAATTGATAAATCATTGGTAGTGCTTGACAGAAGTGACTCTAATTTTGAAAGAAGTCATACTGGGGGTAAAATGCTATCCAACAGTATCACATAATATAGAGAAATTGTTCATGAAAGGAAGAGTCAGTTGATGTGATGAATTTCATTGTTGTCTTATTTTAAGAAATCGCCACAGCCACACTCACCTTCAGCAATCACCACCGTGATCAGTCAGCAGCCAGCAATATTGAGGAAAGACCTTTCACCAGTAAAAAAATTATGACTTGCTGAAGGCTCAGAGGATGTTTAGCATTTTTTAGAACAAAGTATTTTTTTAATTAAGGTACGTGCATTTTTCAGACATAATGCCTTTGCACACTTAATAGACTACAACATAGTATAAACATAACTTTTATATGCATTGAGAAACCAAACAACTTATATGACCTGCTTTATTGTGATAGTAGCTTTATTGCCATGGTCTGGAACCAAACCCACACTCTCTCTAAGGTATGCCTTTAATGATTAAGATTAAATGAGGTCATTGGGGTGGCTAGGCCCTAATCCAACAAAACCGTGTCCTCATAAGATTAGGACATAGACACAGATAGAGGGACATGAAGACAAAGCAAGAAGGCAAACACCCAGAAGACAAGAGAGGCCTCAGAAACCAAATCTGTTAATATCTTAATTATGAGCTCTACACTCCAGAACTGCAAAAAAATAAATTTCTTCTGTTCAAGTAACACAGTCTGTTGTATCTTGTTATGGCAGCCCTAACAAACTAAAAAGAGTAAAAAAGAGAATAATATTATGGTACCTAGGGCAGGATACAGGAGTTAAAAATTTTCTTCTTCTTCTTTTCTTTTTTAAAGAAAGGTAGACTGCCACATGCAGTGTTCATTTGGATCTGTCTGGAATCTTAGAAGCTTGACCGCCCTACCTTCTCCTACAAATGGGCTTTGAGAGCTTGTTTGGAGGTTCTAGCAGAGGAATGCAGCTACTCGTATACCCTTGACCAAAGAATGGTCCTCCTCTGTTGGAGAAGTTTGTCTTCTTTGACAAAGTAAGTGCACAGCTTTGGGAAGGATGCACATGGAGTGGTGAGGGAGGAAAGCAATACCTGCTTAGCCAATCTTATTAGCTGAATCTACTCTGGTAATCAATGGGATACCAGGTGTTGCAGCCAATTGCTCTCACATTCCATTTTTTGTTATATTTATGGCAGAGTTTTAAGCACATTTCTATGCTAAGACAAAAGAGATGGTAAAGCAGGCCCAGACACATAGTTCAGGGTATTTTTTTTTATATCATCTTACTGCTTCCTTTCATAAATTTATGACAAAGTTGTAAAATCAATTATATATAAAAAAATTCATCAGAGGACTCGGAATAAAAAGATGTAAAATAAGACAATATATACACAAGAATGAAGTTCTCTTAGGATGTGTTCAAACTTAAGTGACAACCAACTTAATATAGATTGCTATACACTTAGGATGTTATATATGAACCTTCTAGTAACCATAAATCAAAACCTGTAGTAGATACACAAAAAAATAATAAAGCCAAACATAATAGTAAGGAAAGTCATCATTCACAGGGAAAGAGAGCAAGAGAAGAAGGAATACAGAACTACAAAAACAACCAGAAAACAATAAACAAAATAGGAATGAGTACAGACCTATGAATAATCACTTTAAATGTAAATAAACTAAATGCTCCAACCAAAACAAAACAAAAAACACCAGAGTGGCTGAATGAATAAATATTAAGACCCATCTCTATGCTGCTGATGAGACTGGCTAAATATTTATAAATTTTGTTTATCTTACCTAAGAATCAGCTCTGCAATTCATTGATCTTTCTTTCTTTTTTCCTTCCTTCCATCCTTCCTTCTCTTTGAGAGGAGGAGGAGAGGTGAGAGAGAAAGAGAGAGAGAGAGAGAGGGAACCTTAAGTAGGTTCCACACCCAGTATAGAGCCCATCATGGGGCTCAATCTCACAATCCTGAGTCTCATCAAGAAAAAGAGTATACCCAAATAAAGAAAATTAGACATAAAGAGAAGTAGCAACCAACACTACAGAAACACAAAGGATTATACAAGACTACGAAAATTATATGCTAAAATGTTGGAAAACTTAGAAGAAATGGATAAATTTCTAGAAATATACAATCTTCCAAAACGGAATCAGGAAGAAATAGAAAATCAGAACAGATCATTCACTAGGAACAAAATTGAATTGGTAATAAAAAAAAACTCCCATCAGACAAAAGCTCAAGGATAGACTCACAGATGAATTCTACAAAATATTTAAAGAAGAGTTAACACCAAGAGAAAAAAGAAAGAAAGAAAGAAAGAAAGAAAGAAAGAAAGAAAGAAAGAAAGAAAAAAAGAAAGAAAGAAAGAAAGAAAAGAAAGAAGTTAATACCTATTTTACAAACTATTCCAAACAATAGAGAAAGGAAAGCTTCCAAAGACATTTTTCAAAATCAGCATTACCCTTGTACAAAACCAGATAGACACACACACACACAAAGAAAATTTAAAAAAGAAAAAGAAAAACTATAGGCCGATACCCCTAATGAACACAAATGCAAAACATCTCAATAAAATATTCCCAAACTGCATTAAACAATATATTGAAAGAATTATATAGTACAATCAACTGGGATATATTCCAGGATGCAAGGATGATTTCATATTCACAAATCAATCAACGTGATATATCACATTAACAAAAAGGCTAAAAATCATATATGATCATCTTGATAGATGCAAAAAAAGCATCTGATAAAATTTAACATCTGTTCTATAAATACTATCAACAAAGTGGTTTTGGTTTTAGAGGGAACATACCTCAATATATTAAAGGCCATATATGACAGCTACAGATCATACTCAATAGTGAAAAACTAAGAGCGTTTCCTCTAAGATAAAAAAGAAAAAAAAAAGACAGTGTCCACTCATCCCTTTTGTCCTAGCCACACCAATTAAGAAATAAGAAGCATTCAAATTGGTAAGAAAGAAGTTCAACTGTCTCTATTTGCAGATGACATGATATTATACGTAGAAATCTCTAAAGACTCTACAAAAAAACTATTAGGATAAATGATTTCAGTAAAGTTGCAGGATAAAAAATTAATATATAGGAATCCACAATAGGAAATAGTTTCTGTCCATAAATAGCAAATTATCAGAAACAGAAATAAAGTAAAAAATTCCATTTACAATTGCACCAAGAATAAAATACCTAGGAATAAACTTAACCAAGGAGGTGAAAGATTTGCTGAAAGATTTTCTGAAAACTATAAAACATTGATGAAGGAAATTGAAGACAATACAAACAATTGGATATATATTCTATGCATGTGGATTCAAAGAATATCATTAAAATGTCCATAATACCCAAAGCAATCTACAGATTCAATTCAATCCCTATCAAAATACCAACAGTATCTCTCACAGAACTAGAACAAATAATCCTATAATTTCTATGGAAACACAAAATACCGTGAATAGCCAAAAGAATCTTGAGAAATAAAAAACAGTGGTATGAAACTACAATTCAAGATATGCTACAGAACTATAGTAATAAAAACTGTATAGTACAGATGCAAAAATAGGCACATTAGATCAATAGAATGGGAGACCAAATCCAGAAATAAATCCAAAATTACATGGTCAATTAATCTATGACAAAGAGGCAAGAATATACAATGAGGAAAAGACAGTCTCTTCAATAAATGGTGTTGGGAAAACTAGGCAGCTACATGCAAATGAATGAAACTGGACTACTTTCTTACACAATATACAAAAATAAACTCAAAAATATTAAAAACTTGGGGCGCATGAGTGGCTCAGCAGTTGAGCATCTGCCTTTGGCTCAGGGCATGATCCCATAATGGAGCCCCACATTGGGCTCCCTGCATGGAGCCTACTTCTCCCTCTGCCTCTGTCTCTGCCTCTCTCTCTGTTTCTCATGAATAAATAAATAAAGTCTTTTAAAAATATTAGAAACATAAGCAGTAATCTTCCTGATATTGGCCTTAGCAACAGTTCCTAGATACGTTTCTTCAGGCATGGGAAATAAGCAAAAATAAGTTATAGGGTCTATAACAAAATAAAAAGCTTTTGCATAGTGAAGGAAATAATCAACAAAGCAAAAAAGCAACCTACCGAATGGGAAAAGGTATTTGGAAATGACATATCCCATAAGGGGTTAGTATCCAAAATATATAAAGAACTGATATAACTCAACACCAAAAATCCCAAGCAATTGATTTAAAAATGGGCAGAGGACCTGAATAGACATTTTCCCAAAGACATACAGATGACAACATAAAAGATGCTGAACATCACTAATCATCAAGGAAGTATAAATCAAAACCAACATGAGATAACACTTTATACCTGTCAAAATGGCTAGTACAAAAAAAGATGAGAAATAACAAGCGTTGGCAAGGACGTGAGGAAAAAGAAACCCTTACGCATTCCCTTATGTGGGAATGTAAATTTGTACAGTCACTGTAGAAATCAGTGTGAAAGTTACTCAAAAAATTAAAAATAGAAATGCTATATGATCCAATAATTCTACTACTGAGTATTTATCCAAAGAAAATGAAAACACTAATTTGAAGAGTACATGTAGCCCTGTTTATTACAGAGTCATTTACAATAGCCAAAATATGGAAGCAACCTAAGTGTCCATTGATAAATGAAGAAGATGTAGTGTATATATACAATGGAATATTATTCGGCAATAAAGAATGAAATCTTGCCATTTAGGACAACATAGATGGACCTAAAGAGTATTATGCTAAGTAAACAAGTCCAACAAAGACAAACACCATGTGATTTCACTTGTATGTGAAATCTGAAAACCAGAACAAATGAGTAAAGAAAAAAAAAAAAAAGCAGAAACAGACCCATTAAGAGAACCCATAAAGAGAACAAAGTGGTTGTTGCCAGAGGGGAGGGTGATGATTGGATGGGCATAAACAGTGAAGGGGAGTGGGAGGTACTGGCTTCCAATTATAGAATGAATCAGCCATGGGGAGAAAAAGCACAGCAAAGGGAATATAGCCAATGGGGATCCCTGGGTGGCGCAGCGGTTTAGCGCCTGCCTTTGGCCCAGGGCACGATCCTGGAGACCCGGGATCGAATCCCACGTCGGGCTCCCGGTGCATGGAGCCTGCTTCTCCCTCTGCCTGTGTCTCTGCCTCTCTCTCTCTGTGTGTGACTATCATGAATGAATAAATAAATAAAATCTTAAAAAAAATAAATTAAAAAAATAAAATAAAATCTTTAAAAAAAAAAAAAAAAAGGAATATAGCCAATGGTATTATGATAGTTTTGTCTGGTGACAGATGGTAACTACCTTTGTAGTGAGCATAGCATAACATATAGAGTTGTTGAATCACCATATTGTAACACCTGAAACTAATGTAACATTGTGTCAACTATACTTCATTAAAATATTAATTAAAATAAAAAATAAATGGGCCATAAGAGAATCCAACCACAGCAAACTTAGTTCAGATCCACTGACCAAAATCATTACTTTCAAAGTAAGAATTCAAATATGTGTAGAACATTAGTATTTTGCAAAAGTTCAATTATTTTCACTGTGACTTCTATGAAATGCAAGCTTCAAATTATGTTACTTTGTTTTAAATTGGCCTTGTTTTCTTTGCTTTTAAATTATGCAAAGCATGACACACACAATTTGAATACCTTCAGTACCTTCAGCATAAGAACCCATACTTTCAGATTCCTATGTATATTCTAGTCACATGAAGAATTTTAAGTTATTTTTCCTTTTTTATGTTAACATTTATGTAATATCCTTATAGTACACATGAAAATAATTTATTAATGTAATGCAAAATATAAAAATCATTTATTAAGAGTTGAGTGCTGTGGTAACTTATAGAATCAAAGCATAACAAAATTTACTCAGCATAAATTTAGTTAGGTGACATCAAAGTCAATTCAATTAGGTAAACTCTCCACATCATGCCTAAGAAATAATATAAAACGGAAATTTTAAGCTGTCATATTTATTAGATTCTTCATTGTGCCAGAGGGGAAGGGCTGGGAGGGAGAAGGAAAAATAAATTGAAAGATGCTAAATATTTTTATTAATATTTATTGCTCATATATATTTTATGTCACAAAGTATTTTAAATGTTATTATACAAGCTGTGGAAATGGAGGATAAATGCTTTCTGCTTTATAAGGAAGTTTTTCTGATATAGGAATCCCCAAATGAGGATACTACTAGGGAGTTGAACATACTCAACATCAGTTTTTACAATACACATCAGGAGTTTCAGATTCAGATCTTCAGTAGTTTCTTTTTTCACTGTATTGTGCTTTGAATTGGGTTTGACTGGAGGTAAGGAAGTAGAAAGAATATCTTACAGAAAATTCTCTGTAGAAACATAAATACATCTAAGGGAGATGCAAAGAAGATTTACTATTGCTACAGTTTATAATTTTACTCCCCCCTCCATTTCTTTCTCATGCACACACAAGAGTTATTTTCACCAGTGTTCAAAAGTCTACATGTCAGCCTTAAGACCACCCTCAACCTCTTCCCGTAATATTTTCCTCCATGCTCCACTATGATCAAGAAAACCAGTCCTTTTTAATCTTGCTTTATGCTCCCCAACTTTCACCTTTTGTTTTGCTTTTCACCACCAGTATTAACTTTGAACAGCCAATGAACATTTTGTGTTTCAAAGCTCTCTCAGATCTGAGCTCACACCTCCAACCTGAAGTTTACTGAAGCAAAAAGAGAACAGCCTCCACCCCTGATCAGCTTGAGGGGAAAAGAATAAACACTGTCCTACAAGAGAAAAGTTCTAAATTCTAGTCTCATTCATCTCTATTTTATTTACAAGATCTCAGGCAAGTCATTCCACTACTACTAAATACCTTGGGGTCTTGCCAACAGTAATTTCTTTCAAACAGAATGGTTTAAGGATTAAACACCTACTTGCAATAACTTATTTCTAATATCTTTTAATGCATAACAAAATTTTGACCCTTTTCTAAAAAGTCTAACTTCCCTTGGCTATGATATTTTCTCCAATAGAATTGGTATTCTTTCATTATAAAGTTATGAGTGATTTTCTTTGAATGGTTAATACCTACTAGTTGGCAATTCCTACATTTTCCACTTATATTACTGAATGAGAAAATAAACTAATGAAAATGTGTGACAACAATGTTCCAACATTAAACAAGCTATACAAATGCAAAGTTTGGGGTTTTTTAATTCATTCATTAAATAAAGAATTCTGGAGTGTTTGTTCTATGCCAGGCACTGTGCTAGACAAAGTACAACTCTTAATACAACAGAGCTTTTACTGAGTACCCACCAAAGACTACTATAACTGGATAGTCAAGCATGAAAGGAGAGTAAAATATCAGAGTAGTTAGGAACAATTTTACTTTCTTGGGGATTGTATTTCTAATCAGACTTCTCATAAAGTCATTCTAAATTTAATATTTAAAGACTATTTAATACAATTTAATATTTAATGTATCATATCAAGCATCTTCCTTGACCACACTGGTATAAAACTAGAAATAAATTACAATAAGAAAACTAGAAAAACCATACAAAGATGGATAAACAACATGACACTGAAAAACCAATAGATCAAAGAAATCAAAAGTGAAATAAAAAAATACCTAAAGACAAATGAAAACAGAAATAGTACATACCAAAACCTATGGGATGCAGCAAAAGTGGTTCTAAGATGGAAGTTCAAAGCGATACAGGCCTACCTCAAGAAATAAGAAAATCTTAAATGATCTAACTTTAGATCTGAAGAAACTAGAAAAAGAAGAATAATTAAAACCCAAAGTTAAGAGAAAAAAAGGAAATAATAAGATCCAGGGAGAAATAAATGAAATGGAGTCTAAAAAATAACAGAAAAAAAAAATCAATGAAACTAAGGCTGATTCTTTAAGCAGATAAACAAAATAAATAAACCTTTAGCTAGACTAACAAAAAAGAGGGCTCAAAGAAAATTAGAAATTAAAGTGAAAAATTAGATCTGATACCACAGAAATGCAAAGGATCATGAGACTCTTATGAACAAATTGAACAACATACAGGAAATGGATAAATCCCTAGAAATATACAATCTTCCAAGACAGAATCAGGTAGCAGTATAAAAGCTAAATAGACTGATTCAAGGAGGATTCAAGCAGTAATAAAAAACCTCTCAACAAACAAAAGACTAGGACTAGATGGCTTCACTGGTAATGCTTCCAAATATTCAAATATTCAAAGAAAATTTAATCCTTCTCAACTCTTTCAAAAATTGACATGGAAGGAATGTTTCTAAATCTATTTTAGGAGGTCAACATTACCTTGATTCTGAAACCAAACAAGACCACCACACACACACACACACACATGACACAGGATGATGAAATGGATTAAAAAAAACAAGACTTATCTATATGCTGCTTATAAGAGACTCACTTTGTATCTAAAGACATATGCAGATTGAAAGTGAGGGGATGGAAAAAAAAAAAGGAAAGTAAGGGGATGGAAAAACATTTATTATGCAAATGGATGCATACTTATATCAGACAAAATCAACTTTAAAACAAAGACTATAACAAGAGAAAGAAGGACACTATAATCATTAAGAGTACAATCCAATAAGAAGACATAACAATTGTAAATATTTATGCATCCAACACGGGAGTGCTCAAATACATAAAACATTAATAACAAATACAAAGGAACTAATTGATAGTAATACAATAATAGTAGGGGACTTTAACACCCCACTTACATCAATGGACAGGTTATCTAAACAGAAAAATCAAAAAGGAAACTGTGGCTTTGTAGGACATATTGGACAAGATAGATTTAATAGAGATATTAAAAACATTCCATCCTAAAACAGAATACACATTCTTTTTGAGTGCACTTGGAACATTCTACAGAAAAGATCACATGTAAAGTTACAAAATAAGTTTTAACAACTGAAAAAAAGTAAAGTTATACCTGGAATCTTTTCTGACTCCGATACAATGAAACTAGAAATCACTCACAAAAAAAAATCTAGAAAGAGAATACATAGAGGTTAAATAACATGCTACTCAATAATGAATGGATCATCCAAGAAATCTAAGAATAAATTAAAACATATATGGAGACAAATAAAAATACAATGATCCAAAATCTTTGGGATGCAGCAAAAAGTGGTTGTAAGAGGACAGCTTATAGCAATACAAGCCTACCTCATGAAGAAAAATCTCAAATAAACAACCTAACTTCACACATAAAGGAGCCAGAAAGAAAATAACAAAACCCCAAATCCAGCAGAAAGAGGGCATAAGATTAGAGCAGAAATAAAATGGAGACTAACGAATAATAATAATAATAATAATAATAATAATAATAATAATAGAAGAGCTCAATGAAAACAGTTGGTTCTTTGAAAAGATCAACAAAATTGATAAAACTGGCCAGATTTCTTTTTTTAAAAAAAGGACTCAAAATCAGAAATGAAAGAAAAGAAATATCAACTGATGCCATAGAAACTTAAAAAATTTTACACAAATATGAAAAATTATGCCCAACAAACTGAACAACCTAGAAGAAATGGATAAATTCCGAGAAACATACACCCTATCAAAACTGAAGCAGGAAAAAAATAGAAAATTTGAACAGAATGATTATCAGCAATGAAAACTGAAATGAAATCAGTAATAAAAAAAAAAACTCCCTACAAACAAAAGTCCAGATCAGACAGCTTCATAGGTGAATTCTACTAAACATTTAAATAAGCATTAATACCTATTCTTCTCAAACTTCTGCAAAAAATAGATGAGGAAGGAAAACTTCCAAATTCATTCTATAAGACCAGCATTAACCTGATTCCAAAACCAGATAAAGACATAACAAAAAATGTGAACTACAAGCCAATGCCTCTGATGAACATAGATGCAAATTCCTCAACCAAATACTAGCATACCAACTCCAACAATATATTTAAAAAAATCATTCACCACATTTAAGTGGGATTTATTCCTGGGACGCAAGGGTGGCTCCATATTTGCAAGTCAAATCAATATGACATATCACATCAATAACAGAAAAGATACAAACCATTATGATTATTTAAATAGATGCAGAGAAAACATCTGACAAAGTACAACGTCCATTTATGATGAAAACTCTTAACAACATAGGTTTAGAGGGAACATATCACAACATAATAAAGGCCTTAGATGAAAAACCCACAACTGCTATCATATTCAGCAGGGGAAAAGCTCAGCTTCCTGCCCCCCACCCCCCAACGCAAGGAAGGCAGATATCCACTCTTCCCACTTTTATTCAGCATAGTATTGAAGTCCTAGCCCATCAGACAACAAAAAGAAATAAAAAGCATTCAAATTGGCAAGGAAGAAGTAAAACTTGCATATTTGCAGATGACATGATACTACATATAGAAAACTCTGAAGACTGTACCAAAAAACTATAGAACAGATAAATGAATTCAGTAAAGTCACAGAATACACAATGTACAGGAATCCATTGCATATCTATACTAACAATGAAGCAGCAAAAAGAAGAAGATCCCATTTACAATTGCAGCCAAAAGTATCTAGGAATAAACAAAAGAAGGGAAAGACCTGTACTCTGAAAGCTAAAAAATATTGATGAAAGGAATTGAAGATAATACAAACATGTGGAAAGACATTCCATACTCATGGCTTGGAAAAATTAATATTGTTAAAATATCTATAGTACCCAAATCAATCTACACATTTAATGCAATCCCTATCAAAGTAACAACAGCATTTAAAAAAAAAAAAACTAACAGCAATCCTAAAATTTGTTAGGATTTTAGGAAAAGATCCCGAATAGCCAAATCAATCCTGAAAAAGAGAAATGAAATTGGAAGTATCACATTTCCAGACTTCAAGTTATATTACAAACCTGTAGCAATCAAAATGGTATGGTACTGGCACAAAAGTAGACACATGGATCACTAGAACAGAACAGAAAGTCAAGAAATCAACCCACAATTATAGTGTCAATTAATCTTCAAGAAAGGAGTCAAGAATATGCAATGGGAAAAAGTCCCTGACAATAATTTCTCTGACATTGGTCAGAGCAACATCTTTCTAGATCTGTCTCCTGAGGCAAAGGAAACAAAAGGAAAAATAAACTTTTGGGACTACATCAAAATAAAAAGCTTCTACACAACAAAGGAAACAACCAACAAAACTAAAAGGCAATCTACAGAATGGGAAAAGGTATTTGCAAATGACATATCAGATAAGTTAGTATAGACTGGTTAGTATCCAAAATCTATAAAGAACTTATTCAACTCAACACCAAACCCCGAAATAATCCAATTTTTAAAAATGGGCAGAAGATATGAACAATTCTCCCAAGAAGACATCCAGATGACCAACAGACACATGTAAAGATGCTTAACATCACTAGACATCAGGATAATGCAAATCAAAACTACAATGAAATATCACCTCACACCTGTCAGAATGGCTAAAATACAAAATTTAAGAAACAAGTGTTTGCAAGAAGGAACTCTTGTGAATTATTGGTGGGAATGCACACTGATGCAACCACTGTGGAAGACAGTATGGAGGCTTCTCAAAAAGTTAAAAATAGAACTATCCTATGATCCAGTAATCACACTACTGGGTATTTATTTACCCAAGAACATGGAAACACTGACTGAAAATGATACATGCACCCCCATGTTTATTATATCTGTATTTATAATAACCAAGTTATGGTAGCAGTCTGTGTCCATTGATAGATGAATGGATAAAGATGTGATATAGATATATAATAAAAGATGTGATAAATATAATAAAAACATAATATACAATATATATAATATTTTTTAGCCATAAAAATAATGAAATCTTGCCATTTGCAACAACATGGATGGATCTAGAC
This sequence comes from Vulpes lagopus, assembly GCF_018345385.1. Taxonomy (NCBI): domain Eukaryota; kingdom Metazoa; phylum Chordata; class Mammalia; order Carnivora; family Canidae; genus Vulpes; species Vulpes lagopus. The sequence continues at coordinate 32,650,861 of NC_054824.1, forward strand.
AGTATAATGCTAAGTGAAATAAACCACTCAGAGAAAGACAAATACCATATGATTTTATTCCTATTTGGAATTTAACAAAATCAACAACAACAACAACAACAAAAGAGACAAGCCCAAAATAGACTCAACTATAGAGAACAAACATAGTTAGCAATGGGGGAAGTAGGGGGTGGGATGGGTGAATTAGAGGAAGAGATTTAAGAGTACACCTACCTTGATGAGTACTGAGTAATATATCGAATTGTTTAGTTACTGTATTTTACACCTGAAACTAATTTAACACAGTAGAATTGTTAATTACAGTGGAATTAAAATTTTTTAAAAAAGGAAGACCAAAGCTGCAAGTATCACATTCCCTGATTTCAAATTATACTAAAAACTATAGTGAACAAAACAGTATGGTATCGGGGAATAAACAGACAAAGAGATCAGAACAGAATTGAGAGCCTAGAATAAGCCCATACATATGGTAAATTAATTTACGATGAAGTAGCCAAGAACATACCATGAAGCAAGGACAGCCTCTCAGAAAAACAGTAGGGAAAACTGGTGTGCCACTTGCAAAAGAATGAAATCAGACCACTATCTTCTACACAAAAATTAACTCAAAATGCATTAAAGACTTGAATGTAAGACCCCAAAACATTAAATCTCTAGAAGAACACATAAGCAGTAAAATTTGACTTAAATAAGACTAAAATAAGTCTTAAAGTGATTTTTTTAAAATCTGACTTTAAAGACAAGAGAAATGAAAGCAAAAATAAACGTAAGTGACCATATCAAACTAAAAAGAACACAACAAAGGAAACTATCATTAAAATGAATAGGTGATCTACTGAATGGGAGAAAATATTCACAAATCATAACCAAGGGTTTAATATCCAAGACATAAAGAACTTATACAACTCAATTTTTAAAAATGGACATAGGATCCAAATAGCCTTTTTTTTTTTTAAGATTTTATTTATCCATGAGTGATACAGAGAGAGAGGCAGAGACAAAAGCAGAGGGAGAAGCAGGCTTTCTGCAGGGAACCCGGTGTGGGACTTGATCCCAGGACCCCAGGACCACTCCCTGAGCCGAAGGCAGACACTCAACCACTGAGCCACCCAGGCATCCCACCGTATTTTTTTTTTCCTAAAGAAGACATTCAGATGGCCAACAGGCATATGAAAAGATGTTCAACATCACTAATTAGGGAAATGCAAATCAAAACTACAATAAGGTCACTTCATATATATTAGAAGGGCTAAGGTAAGAAATCATAAGTGTTAGAGAGGATGTAAAGACAAAGGAACCCTTGTCCACTGTTGGTGAGACTGGAAATTGGTACAGTCACTATGGAAAATAGTATGGAAGTTTGTAAAAAAAAAAAATAATAATTACCATATGATATAGCTACTCCATTATTGGGTATTTATCTGAAGAATACAAAAATACTAACTCAAAATGATTAATGCATACCAATGTTCATTGAAGCATTATTTACAATAGCCAATGTATCAAAAAAAAAAACCACTAAATATCCAATCAAGGAATGAATGGATACAGATTTGGTATATATACAAAATGCAGTACTTACCCAGCCATAAAGAAGAATGAAATCTCACCATTTACAACAACATGGACGGACCCTGAGAGCATTATGCTAAGTAAAATAATTCAGAAGGAGAAAGATAAGTCCTGTATGATTTCACTCATATAGGGAATCTAAAAACAAAATAAATGAACAAAATAGTACAAAAACAAACTCAGAGATACAAAGAACAGATTGGTAGTTACCAGAGGGAAGTGAGTTGGGTAGGTGAAAGGTGTCAACTGTAGGGAGATGGATGGTAACTAGGCTTTTGGGAGTGATCACTTTGTAGTGAATACAGATGCTGAATTAAAATGCTCTACATCTGAAACATATAAAAAAAATCGTACTTAATACTGGGTCTTGTTCTGAAGGGCATACCAAATTGATTTAAATATCACTGCTGCCCTCAAGGAGCTTAAATTTAGTTAAAGTGGTGAGACATGAGTGCAAATATTCAGTCATAATGGGGAAAGCATACAGGGAAGGAATTAATTTATGTACTGCCAAATATTTAGAGAGAAATTGCTGTTATTGTAAATGGAGCATGATGACAGCCCCACAAGGTGTTAAATTGCCTATAGAGCCTTGAAATAATTAACAAAATATCTCCAGTGGAAAATCAGTCATTTCCTAGTTATTACTCAAGCCTTCCCCACTTAGATTCTGTGCATAATTTCAGAAGCTTTTGTGTAGTAACAATGATTCATCTTGTATTTTATGTAGTCTTTTTCTGGAATCATTGTTTGTATCTCTAAATACAGTCCACACAGGCTCAGATTTTCAATGCAATATTAATGTTGCATGTGCATAGAAATGTTCTCATTTACCTGTCTTCGCTGTTCTTATTCTAGTACTTTAAAAGCATTTGCAGCTGAGTCGTTTGTTTCTCTCTTAGTGTGAGATGGGCTTATAGCTCACATATAGTGGAGGCGTAATAGCTAAACAGTTTTTATTTTAGCCTGGAGGATCATAGATCTGCCCCCTGGGATTTATGCCGTCATTTCAAACCCCAAGCTAAGAAAAATGTATTGTCAGACTTGCTTTACCATTCTTTCAAATGAAAGTTTAATCAACTTGACATTTACAGTAAGGAACGTCTTGGTGACAGCATTTATGGAGCATACAGAAATCTCTATCTAAAAGTAAATATGAAAATGTGGTATAAAGGAGGATGGTTGAGTGTCAAATCAAGACTCCAAGTCGAAAAACAGTATTCCAGTGCTGAGATACAGCTGAGAAGATGCCTCATGTTTTAGAGGGTATACTTTTTCTTTCAACATTTATAGGTTTTATGAGAAAAAGAATTCCTTAGTCAAATAAGTCTGGGAACCACCTGGGTCAAAAAAAGGAAAAAAAAACATTCAGAATTTCTCAGAACTTTTAGTATGTGAATATACTTAACTGTAGACTTAAAATGGTTAGAATGGGTAAATTTTATGTTTTTTTTTTTACCACAATTAAGAAACCATGTGATTTTTCAACATAGTACTTTATTAAACCACCTAAATGTAAAGATAAAAATGAAATTGCTTGAATATTTAAGGTTATTTCTCTCTTTAGGAAAAAATATTACTGATAAATCTGTTCACTAGAATGGAAATTTAAAGGTTTCAAGACAGTCTTTTTAATTAAGGTAGCAACAGAATGTTTGGGGTTATGTTGAAACTTTTTACAATTGTGTGACTTTCATAAATAAACGGCATTTTGAATTTTCCAAAATTTCCCTAAGTGTATATTTATATAAATATATATACTATATAATCATTATAGAATCAAAATGCAATCACTAAGAACTTACATATTTCTAAATTAATCTTTATTATCATGAGTTGAGAAATTTATTCCTAAATTTTAAACTTTGGGACTCTAAACTTATTGCTATTGTAATTTTCTGTACATTTCAGGCTAGTCTTACGGAGACATTTATCATTTTTAAGGAAGAGTGTACCTTGGAATGGGGAAAATAGGTTTCTGTACTTCTTCCTTAGCTCTGTCCTAGAACACTGGGTTTTCTGTTCTGTAGGTGTAGGATTTATTAAAAGCACAATTCCTTTGGGAATTTGAAGGAATGTGTGAAGGAAATACAGATCCCACACAGTACTTAATAATCATACTTAGCTGAACTAGAAAAATTACATATAGCAACACAAAGCCGCTTCTCACATCTAGAGCACTTGCTGCCCACTCCCCTTTTATGCAACACTGGGCAGGTGCTCCCAGGAAATAGGTATGGGGCTTACAATTAATATATATGAAAAGTATTGATATTCCTGCCACATAACCAAATCCACCTTTTGTGAAATAAGACTTTACTCACAGTGTACAAATGGAGTGGCAAATGCCCTCAGCAAGGTGGTAATTGAGGAGGCAGCTGTAGGAATTCCAGGTGGGAATTATAGTGTACTTGCCTGTTGTCTTCATTATAGTCTCAGAACAGAGTTTTAGGAACTATGTGCAGTGATTAAAGAAGGAAGTCTGGGAAACTGTTACGGGGTCAGTATTTGAGGGACAAGAATGGGATTCTAAGGCAAGATGAGCCCTGGACAACAGAAAGGCCCAATTTAAGGGAATTAGCATCATCCTTGAAGAGAACAAAAATGTCTTTCTTCATGAAAGATCTCTCATGAGCTCCAAGGTAATTAGAAGTTTCCACAACACTGAAAATGACGTATGAGAATGTTCTAGGTTTCACCCAATTCACACTTTCTTACATAAACTTGAAGGAAACTGAAGGCTCATGGGGAGTCTGCCTGGAAATATGCATAGGGAAACAGACCTCCTCAGAGTTCCCACCTATTATCTCAACCCTGAATCTCCAGAAGAGCTTTCAAGAAAGAGGGTCCCTTATGGGTGGGAATTGTACTTGTGAAGGAGAGGGAGCACTGATGTTAGACTTATGCCCCACCCCAATGTTTTTTAAATATGGAGGATGCCATACAGAGACTTCATGAGGATTAATGCAGAGAGGGAGACCATGTAGAACCCAGGTAAAGAACAGCCACAGTTGCAGGCTAGGATAAAACAAGAGTAATTACTAGGAGAGCTTTTAGAGATTTCGTAAAGCTTTCAACACTCCAATGTTCATTGTTTCTGTGCCCCATTCTGTTTCAGAGAGTTTTAGGGAAAAAAAAAAACCCTAAAAAAAAAGTGTGTGATGGTTTAATTCTGGGTCAAAGAAAAGCCAGAAAGCAAAGGAGACTGTATCCTAATTACATATACATTATTGAGAGTGAGAGCAGCTAGAGAGAAGGCAGAGAATCAACCGCACCCCCTGAGATCTGGGATTCACAAAAGGCCAAGGACCCAGGAGTTTTATTCAAAAAGAGATTCCATATTGGGTCTCTCAAAATGACAGATTCAAACTAACATGCTTATCTTTTCAATTAAACTGCTATAAGGAGACTACAATTGAATCATTTCTACTAGATATCCAGATGTTATAGTATAAATTGGTATGCTAAATTGTAAGATGAAAAGAAGATCATCTTTTGAGGCTCCAGTGTAAAACAAAGACAATAGAAAATCCTAAATCTGGTTACTAAATCACTTGTACATTTCTTTTCTACTAGTGAATCATCTGAATTAAGAGTTGTACTTGGAGAAATTTTAAGAGATACCCATTTGACTCTAATAAACACCATTAAACGTATCATCTTGATTCACAATTTCACAGAACCCATCCTGCATTCTTTTCTCCCATGTACCTCTATTTCCACAGCAGTAGTGGAAGATTACACAAGATTACAGATCATCATTATTCTCTTCTATTTATGCAAGTTAAACATTATTCTGCTTCATGGCTTCCTGCTGAGGCATCTTTTTATATTAGTTCCCCCATTGTATTATTTGAACGGTCTGACTCCATGGACAGTTCCAGAACACATCATGCTTCTTCTTGCTGCAAGTTCAGGCCATTTTCTACACCAACTCCCAAATACCTGAAAGTGGTTCTTAAACCTTTCCATGCACAAAAATCACCTGGGATCTTGTTAAAATGCTGACTTCTGGCTTTGCATTTTAAAACTAGTTTGCCCAGTGGTTCAATTGCAGATGTTCCTCAGAGTCTATTTTAACAAGCACTGCTTTATTTTTCCCTTTTCTGCCTCCCTAATGGGTCCTAACCACACAGATTTCTTCCTCAGACTCTGGAGTGATATGTTGACCCCTGCTTTAGCCCTGAATAGTTTGCCCTTTTGCACTATTTCATGTGGTTTCTCGCTCAGTTTTAAACTCTACTGAACACTCCTGGGAGGAACCCCATGGTATAGTAATGTAAAATGATAATATAGCATGGAATGTTCATGGAATAAAGAGCCCTTAAGGCAGAAGGATGGGTTTTTTTTATAGCCTTGAAGATGACTGGAGAAAAAAGCCACGGGAGAAAGCAAAGGCATTCAAAAAAGTAAGCCCAGCATGGGGACAGGGGTGCAGCCTCCTTCCTCAGTGCCACTATGGGTGTAGAAACATGGGGCAAACCATAAGGAATGCGGGGCCCCACAGAGCCAAAGCTCCTGGCTAACTATCCTCTTAACTTGCTAGGTTACCTGTGTGTGTCCTTTCCCTAGACTTTAGAGCACCCAACTAGAAAAGAAAATTTGTTATGTGATCTCTAAAATCCCTTCTGATGTTATGAAGTCTGGGAATTTACTCCTATCTAGGAAAAGTACCAGAAAGAGGTGTCACACTAAGAAAGTAATTTCTGGCTGTGAAAGTAGTCAGTTCCTTTGTTCTCAGCACTCTTTTCCTAATTTCAAATATTTGCTCATTAAATTTTTTCCATCTATTTTCTATACTGTTTTTAATTTCTTATGAGGCAATGCCATTTGATGTTCTACGTAGTTATTCCGAGACTTCTTAGCACACAGATATTCTTTCCTGCCACTTCTTGTGAAAAGTGTCTTCTTTGAAGATTTTTGCATCTGAGAATCTTCTTAAGACATTCTGTTTTATTATTCTTCTTTTTGCCAATATCTGTAAAACCATTTTCCACTTCATCTCACTATTTCTTTTCCATTGCTGTGTAAAATGTGCATTTCATATATAGCCACATTATATAAGCTTCCATGCTCCTTCCATCGCTAAAATAATGTGTATAGTTTTATAAATAAGGTTCTTATAAAGTGGATTCCTATTATCAGTCTAGTTGTTAGGTATTGTTTAAGTATCTTTGTTTTTAGGGATCCCTGGGTGGCGCAGTGGTTTGGCGCCTGCCTTTGGCCCACGGCACGATCCTGGAGACCCGGGATCGAGTCCCACGTTGGGCTCCTTGCATGGAGCCTGCTTCTCCCTCTGCCTGTGTCTCTGCCTCCCTCTCTCTCTCTCACTGTGTGCCTATCATTAAAAAAAAAAAAAAAAGTATCTTTATTTTTACAATACAAATGATAACGGGAAAGATTACTTTTCAAATTTTCCTTGTAATTTCTGCTACAAGTATTTAGGAATTGTTTCTCTTTTCTATCTTTTTCAATAATGTATTTTAAAAGTTTAATTTTGTTTGATGTTAAATATTATCACTTAAGGCAAAATTAACAACACTTAAAGAAAAATTTAAAAGGAAGTATATTCTACATTCGGGGATCCCTGGGTGGCTGAGCGGTTCAGCGCCTGCCTTTGGCCCAGGGCGTGATCCTGGAGTCCCGGGATCAAGTCCTACATCGGGCTCGGCATGGAGCCTGCTTCTCCCTCTGCCTGTGTCTCTGCCCTCCCCCCTCTCTCTCTCTATCATGAATGAGTAAATAAAATATTTAAAAAATAAATAAATAAAAGTATATTCACTACACTTCCTTGAGTTTACCACAGAAGTTTTCATTCATGCATGTTGTTGACATGAATATTTCAACAAAATCATATTCATTTCATAATGCCATCTTATAATCTTAATATAGCAAATATCTCAATCATAATATCTAATGACTACATAATGTTTCTTTGAGTTACTGTGACATACTTCCCTTTTTTGCATTTAGGTTAACCTATTATTTTTTAAGACTGCTATCATTATCTTCATGCAAATAGCTTTTCACTATTTTAAGAAGATATCTTCAGAAATGAGATAGCTAAGTCAAAAGATAGGAACACTTTGGAGGTTTCTGATAAAAAATATTGTATTGCGGGATCCCTGGGTGGCGCAGCGGTTTGGCGCCTGCATTTGGCCCAGGGCGCGATCCTGGAGTCCCCGGATCGAGTCCCACTTTGGGCTCCCGGTGCATGGAGCCTGCTTCTCCCTCTGCCTGTGTCTCTGCCTCTCTCTCTGTGTGACTATCATAAATAATAAATTAAAAAAATTTAAAAAAGTATTGTATTGCTTTCCAAAGTGGGTGTATAAATTTGCATTCCCACCCTCCGTATAAATGTACTAGTTAAATACATTATTCAAAGCAGCTATTCATCTTAAAAGATTGTGGTCAAATACATGTAAGATAATGATTAAAAGAGTAAATTCTAAGTGTACAACTCAGTGGTATTAAGTACATTCATAATATTGTGCAACTATCACCACTATCCATTTCCAGAACTTTTAAAAAATCATCTCACACAGAAACTCAGTACCATTAAGCAATTTCTCATTCTATCCTCCTCACAATCCCTGGTAACTTGTATTCTACTTTCTGTGTCAATGAGACCTAATCTAGACATCTCATTAAAGTGGAATCATGCAATATTTGTTCTTTTGTGTTTGGCTTATTTCACCTAGCAAAATGTTTAAGGTTCATCCATATTGTAGCTTGTATCAGAATTTCTTAACTCTCAAGGCTAAATAATATTCTATCATACTTACATACCACATTGTGTTTATCCCTTCATCTGTCAAGCATTTGGGTTGCTTCTTTCAACTATGACTATGCTGCTATGAACACGTGTACAGTATCTGACTTCTTAACTTTCAATTCTTTTGAATATATATAGAGAAGTAGAATTGAGGGATTATAATGGTAATTTTATGCCTAACTTTTGAGAGGTGCTATTCTCTTAATGGTTAAAAAAAAATCTGTCTTACTTGGTATCTTATTTTTTATAAGATTTGAGTATTTTCTTCACCTATATTGCTTTACATTACATCTAGGAATTATAATTCATATCCTCTGTCCATTTAACTGATTTGTTTTTCCTCTGTTTTTCTGAAACTAAGTGAGCTCTCTAGTGGGCATCTGCTCCTTTTGCCTAAAGAGTCCTTGCCCTTTCATACCTGGATTTTCCTTTGGGAACTACACCTCTGCTGCAGGCCACACTGGTGGGGCATCCAGCATGTCCCCATTCCCTGGCCAATTATATGGTCCCTGCATTTTGAATTTTAAGAATGAAACAAAAATAGAAAACGATGAAAGGTACATTATGATCCTCACAGCTTCTGAAGAGACTGTTCAGCCAATAGAGTTTCTGTTACTCATATTTACATACATCCTGTTTCCCAGCTTAGTTTTATAAGCTGCATCAAAAAACCTAGTTCCAATTTTTTAGAATAAAATTGTTAACTAGAGTTGATTATATAGTCCTTAGTCAAATCTCATGTAAACTTTTTGCCAGTTCATTTACTCCTTTTAAATTTTAGTCTTGCTATATTATTTTATATTATAGAAGATTACAGAAGATTAGAAGATTTCAATTTTGTAGAATTTTATACAATTAAGTTTTTAAATCTTTTTATATAACCTCTTCCCAATGCTTTCAAAACTAAGATACTAGCTTCCCTCTGTCAATAATACAGTCAAAATAGAAAGTGAAGAGATTAATCTGAATTGGTCTAATGTATGCCCATTTTCTATTCTTTCTAAATGTTTTTTTTTTCTTCACATTTTCTACTAGCAAGTGACTTGAAATTTTTTTTTTTTAATATATATAGTTCCAACTATCCAGGCTTTCAGTGTGGTTTGACTTAGGTTTCATCTTTTGGAGGGATCCATTCCAAAGCTCTTAAAGATAGTGATATTATATAAATACTCTTTTTTTAGGAAGGCAGGAAGTAGTAGAAGCATGTTCATAACTATTCTTTCTCTTAGTCTTACTTCTTTTTTTCTTTCTAGTACAGCAAAGATAAGAATTGTATAGGAGGCAAGAGAATGGCTCTGGATTGTAACCTGGGAGACGGAAGCAACAGCGGGTGCTGGAAGAGTACCCTAATCAGGAGCAAGGGCCATACAGGAGAATGTAGACTAGAAGAGCATCAACGAAGAGTAAAGGACATAAAAATAATGGAGACTCATTCTTGGCCTCATGCTAAGGGTCTACCCTCAGTCTAAAACAGATGTAACAACAGTCATATAAAATTTTCTTATCCCATGAAATCTTACACAGAAGCTAAATATCTACAGCAGGTAAGCAGACTGGCTATCGAAATCAAGCCCATCTGATCTCTTTTTTATCCTGCAACAACTCCTATGATACCCTCGGGACTCCAGTCCCAAGGATTCTACAAGACATGATTTGAAAACGACTGGTTTAAAGGAAAAGAGGCATCATACATCATGACAATTTGTGCCCAGGAGAAAATGGCTGACGGTGGCTTAAATAACACCACTCTCTCTGAAGGAGTTTTCATTGGAATAGGGATCAAAGGCACTGAGCCTCAATAGAGGAATTTCATAAATCAGAGTGAGTGGAAGAACTGGCAGGGGAGGGAGGTGGTGGCAGGCATGGAACCAATTCAACTGTTTTAAAATCCTAAATGTGTCCTGTCACTTACTTCCTAAAATGTTGGCCACAATTTATTGTGAGTCATCATCATCACAAGACACCTCATACTTTAGAAGCCCTCAGTGCACTCTTCACACAAATTGATACTAATTCTCCCAAATAGGCTACCTCACATATATACCTAACAAAAATATACATTTGAATTGATTTCTAAGAAAGACTGGGAGAAGAGAATAAACTTTGAATACAATTATGGCAGATTAGGGCAGCCCAGGTGGCTCAGCGGCTTAGCACTGCCTTCAGCCCAGGGCCTGGTCCTGGAGACCTGGGATCGAGTCCCACGTCAGGCTCCCTGCACGGAGCCTGCTTCTCCCTCTGCCTGTATCTCTGCCTCTCTCTCTCTCTCTCTCTCTCTCTCTCTCTCTCCCCGTGTCTCTCATGAATGAATAAATAAATAAAAATCTTAAAAGAAAAAAAAACAATTATGGCAAATTCGAAGAGTTTAAGATTTTCTCCAAGTCAATCGAACCAAGCTAACATATTTAAAGGGAAAATGGCAAGTGGTAATTATTTAGCATCTAAGAGCCTGACAGAGGGTTTTGTTTACACTCTTAGCCAAAGATCTGAATGTTCCATAATGTTACTGAAGAATGAAATGTCATCTGGTGGAATTAATGGCTGATAAATTTAGAGCAAGTTGAAGAAACTATTACTTTGTACCACATTTAGCCAACCTGTAAAACCCACTATCACAAGAGGCTATGGAGTTAAGCACTGTCATTGGATTTAAAGCAGAATGAATAACTTTATGATTAATAAATGCCAGTTCCAGCTCTTCATGCCATAACAAAAGGAGTGATCGGAATACATATTGCAGAGCACAGGCCAGTTGTCAGAGGGGTCAGAAGCAGGGACCTTTCTTTTGTAAACACTGATATGCAACTAGCTGTACAGAACCCAGGAAGCATTTTACCCATTGGCTAGAACTAGGTTTTGCCTCAGTTCCCCCAAAAGCAGAGTTGTATGTGCTTGCCTAGGAGAAGGGCTGCTATAGACTTAGTATGTAAGATGGTCAGTGCAATGGCTGCGCTGAGCTTCTGCAGCCCATTAGATAAAACTAACAAGTAAACATAAGTCAAGACTTTTTCTCTTGCCACCTTTAGTTACCTGCTCCACCAGCCTCAAACCAGAGTTCATCCTGCAAACCAAAATAAATGGTAGGTCTCCTACTTCTCCATCAGCTGAGTTCCTGTTTCCTGCTAGTCCATTCTGTGCTCTTATCTTCAATAAATGAAGATTCTCTAACCCATGAGCATCTGCTCATGATAATCTGGGCAGGATCAGGAAGAAATATGAAGAATCCTTGAACACTTACCTTTACACAGGTGTTCAAAAATCAAAAGTTAAAAGAATCCATCCAGGTAAGTAAGTAATATATGTGTTGCACCCCAAGGATAGCAATATCTGACTTCCTGAAATAGAATAAATATTTTTAAGTTTTTTACTATATTAGAAGTACACTGCAAAATCTAAACAGATCTAGCATTTTGGATTATAGATGAAATTCAAAACAAAAAAAGTTTAAAAATTTCTAATTCCAATTGTTCTGAATTAGAACTCTAAAACCACACTTTTTTTTTTCCAAATAAGATGTATTAAGTCTTGCATTTCTCTTTGAAATGGACAGTCCAGAATTTGGCCTTAAATCCCTTAATTGGGAACAATATTTAGTTTTATTCCATTGCATAATGGAGAACAGATGTACCCAAATGTAGTTACTTCCAAACATAGTTTGGTTTTATATTTAGAGTAACTACTCTCAAGACATTTAAAGAAATCTAATTTTCCAACACCATCATATTTAGCATTCAGTATATTATCCTGCTATATGATTTAATTTGATAACTCTTCATTCATTCTATCAGTATTAATTGTGAGAAATGAAATGAACGACATTTATTTTCAAGAAGTTTGAAGGCGAGAATCCTGTTTGGAATTAGATCTTCAACACTATAATTGGGGTATCCTTATAATGTCCAATTCTGAAGATCAATTTTATTTGTTTTTAAATTTTATTTACTTATTCATGAAAGAGAGAGAGAGGGAGGAAGAGACATAGACAGAGGGAGCAGCAGACTTCATGCAGGAAGCCTGATAAGGGACTAGAATCTGGGACTCCAGGATCACGCCCTGAGCCAAAGGCATACGCTCAAACACTGAGCCACCCAGGCATCCCTCAATTTTAGTTTGGCAAGCAACAATCAAATGTATTTTAAAGAAACCATTTTCCTAAAATTAAGATAATCAAAACATGTATTTTAAAATTTATAAGCTCTTTTACATTTGTATTAATAGATAACTTTTCATGGTAGCATTACTTATTTTATTTGATTTCAAAATAGGACTCCATTGAAATTTCTATGGTTTTTCTCAGTTCATTAACATTTCATCACACATTGTCTTTGTATGGTTTGTTCATAATGTTTTCAATTGCATTTTTTTTGACAAATACATAGTTTGCATATTATAAACATGCAGGAGTAGCCTTTTAAGTTTTTATTTGAATTCCAGTTAGTTAACACAGTGTAATATTAGTTTCAGGTGTATAATATAGTGATTCTACACTTCCATACAACACTCAGTGCTCATCATAAGTACATTCCTTAATCCCCATTACCTATTTAACCTATCTCACTATCTCCATTCTGGTAACCATCAGTTCGTTTTCTATAGTTAAGGGTCTATTTCTTGGTTTGACACTCCCCCCCCCCCCATGCCCATTTGTTTTTGTTTCTTAAATTCCATGTATGACTAAAATCATATGGTGTTTGTCTTTCTGACTTATTTCACTTAGCATAATACTAACTGGCAAGATTTCATTCTTTTTATGGCTAAGTAATACTCCATTGTGTGTATGTATGTGTGTGTGTGTATATATATATATATATATATATATATACACACACACCATAGCTTGCTCCATTCATCAGTCAATGGACACTTGAACTAGTCCCATTATTTGTCTATTGTAGATAATGCTGCTTTAAACATTGAGATGCATGGATCACTTTGAATTAGTATTTTTATATTCTTTGGGTAAATACCTGGTACTGCAATTGCTGAATCATAGGGTAGTTCTATTTTTTAACTTTTTGAGGAACATCCATACCATTTTCCATAAGGGCTATGCCAGTTTGCATTCCCGTCATGTTGTAGGAGGGTTCCCCTTTTTCCACATCCTCAGCAATACCAGTTTCTTGTATTGTTGATTTTAGCCATTTGACCCTTGTGAGGTGATAGCTCATTGTAGTTTTGATTTGCATTTCCCTGATGATCAGTGATGTTGAGCATGTTTTCGTGTGTCTGTTGGCCATCTGGATGTCTTCTTTGGAAAAATGTCTATTCAGGTCTTCGGCCCATTTTTAACTGGGTTATGTTTTTTGGGTGTTGAGTTTGATAAGTTATTTTTAGATTTTGGATACTAACACTTTATCAGTTATGTCATTTGCAAAAATATTCTCCCATTCTGAAAGCTGCCTTTTATTTTGCTGATTGTTTCCTTCACTGTGCAGAAGCTTTTTCTTTTGATAAAGTTCCAATAGTTTATTTTTGCTTTTGTTTCCCTTGCCTCAGGAGACATATCTAGAAAGAAGTTGTTATGGCTGATATCAAAGAAAACACTGCCTGTGTTCTCTAGAACTTTTATGGTTTAAAGTCTCACATTTAGATTTTTAATCCATTTTGATTTTTTATAAGCACTTGAGAGTCATCTCTAATTCAACAAAGAACCTGCTCTCTTCTACTTTAATTATGCTGCCCTACAAGTCTCTATCTCATTTTCTATATCTCATTTTCTACTTTTGCTAGAGACATAGAACACAAAACATTTCTTACCTCCAGAAAAACAACAGCACAATTATAAAAAAAAGAGAAAGAAAGAACGGACACTTACCCTCAGTGTCAGGCTCATAAAATAAGATATGACTGCTAAAAAACTGAGGACTATACCAGAATAAAGAGAATGGCAATTCTACAGCTTCAGTCAATCACTGCCTTACAATGCTGAGACCCAGTGTTACTAGAACATGTGAATATTTTCAAGAAGGGCAGATGCCTAGATTTTCTTCTAAGTTGTAAGTGTAGTTAATTACAATTTTAAAAATATAATGCATATCCCTACACACTTATAAGAAGGGCTACAACTCAAGAGAAACAATAACAAGTGTTGGTGAGGATGAAGAGAAACTAGAACTCTCACAACATTGCTGGTCAGAATATAAAATAGTATGGTTCCTTGGAAAATAACAGCTGTTCCCTAAAAAGTTAAAGTTAACATATGACTTAGTAGTCCCACTCCTAAGAATTAATCCAAGAGAAATAAGATCATAGCCCACACAAAGGCATTTTGCAAGAGTTAATATCAGCGTTATTCATAAGTGCCCCAAACTGAGAACTCAAATGTCCATCAACTGGTGAACTGACAACGTGTAGTCTTATCCATGTAATGGAATCTTACTCAACCATAAAAAGTAGTTATCTACTAATAAACATTACAGCATGAATGAAATGCAAATCAATATGTTAAGTGAAAGAAGCCAGATACAAAAGACTACATTTTTTAGGTCTTCATTTATATGAAATGTCCAGAATAGGAAAGTCTATGCATACAGAAAGGAGACCAGTAATTGCCTAGGGCTTTAGAGATTAAGGGGAGCTGGAGAAAAATGGGGAATGACTGATAATAGGTAGGGGATTTCTTTTAAGGATGGTAAAGACATTCTAAAATTGATTGTGCTGAACAACTCTGTATATAATGAAAAAACATTGAATTATAGACTTTGAATGGGTGAATAGTGTGGTATGTGAATCACAGCAATAAAATTGTTTTCTTAGAAATCAAGAAAATGGGAAGCAAAAGTTTTAGGACAGGAAAGAAGAGAAAGCAGAAAAAAATGGGAAACAGCAGAAGTGAAACACCAAAGCTGGGCATTATATATTGTGTCCTGGTGAGTAGAATCTGACAAAGTCTAGCATTGGTGGAATAAATGGCTGATGGACTGAATGTTTGATTGATATTGGAATTTAATGCTTGATATCAATAAGAAGGAACAGCGTCAATACTGGTGACCACCATGAGTAACCAGCACTTCCCCTAGCTTTCTGAATGCCTGATCTCAGAGGGAGGAAACCCCAATAATTAAGAAAAGTAAATGTCCTATCATTTATGTGACTGGGATCTCAGTATAGATTAAATTTCATTTAGAGGAACACTGAAATAAAGCTGGCTGAAAAGGCATTGTGATTATCTCATTGATATTCATTCTCTTCCTTGCCCTTTGTGTATAGCATGGAGGTTGGCAGAGACTGATCCCCAAGGACAAGCCCTCATCAGTCTGAGTCAGTGTAAACCCATCTCCTTTGCCACATTACAAACCTACCACACATAAAATGTTTTGCTTTGTACTATCATAATATATAGCTTTTGAAAAGTAAAACCATTTTCAAACAGTTCCTTTTACCTACATGAGGCTTTTTCCTTTTATACCAGAACATCCTAAAAATAGAATATAAATAATATTTTCAAGATTATGGCCCAGGAAAGGACATGCTCATCAATTTACTCAATACAAACATTTTCAAGTCAGACAATATCATATGGATCTAATTTGAATTGTGTGCACTGTTTAGATACACCCAGAACAATTGACTTTGCTTATGTATGCCAAATGAGGGGGATAAAGAGTTTGCGGCTTCAACAACTCTTAGTCTATTGTGAACATGCACTATTTACATGTGTTTCAAAGCATTCTTTTGCTTAGCCTTTACTTTATCCTGAAAGTGTTTTTCTATGATACAACCTTTAAGTGTTTTTGGAGTGGAAGATCAACTGAATCCCAAAAGATTGGATGTTTGGAGAAAATGATAAAGGATAAATTATTACACCCTATTTTATGTATAAATTTATATTTATTTTCAAATATTGTTGGATTTTTAAAGATTCTGTAAAGTTATTTGCATTATTCAATTGTTATTTGGAATTGGGATAAAATGCCTCACAAATTCTCTTTTAAAATAAATGGAAATTGGTTTTCCACTTAATGACTTTCCACTTAACATCAGGGGTTTCTGGAAGGAATTAGTCATAAACAAGGGACAGGTGTAAGTGTTCCCAGTAACAAAGTGAATCTAAGCATGACATTTCTTTGGCTGTAAAATGTGGTTGTGTGTTCTTATTGACTTTCATTGGGAATAGCTCAGGAAATTCATCTGATGGTTAGAAAAGGGACTGCCTCTTTCTACCTGAATGTGGATAATGAAGTGTGTAGGTCTGCAAGTAGCTGGCAGCTATTTTGTGACCATGTCAGGGAGACAGATAGCTTTGGATTGAAGCTGACATCATGAAAGGCAGAGTGAAGAGACAAATAATCTATGGCTTTGAGGATTTAATTTATATGCTGACTCAAACGAAACAGAAAAGTCACCATATTTCTGGAGTTTTTATCTGTCTCTTTAAGGCAAACTGATCTGAGTTTTCTATAAATTACAACAGAAAGTGTCACAAATTTGGTCTTCCCTTTCCAGAAGTATGGCAGACTACATATGTAGAGAAATCCCTTCAAAAACAAGAAAAATACAAAGTAAAATATTTTTTAAAATCTTTCTGAGAGCATAGCTGAGCTGAGCTGGAAGTTAAGAAATGGAAACAGAGGAGACAAACAATGAGCAAGTGTGGTTCCATGAGAATTAGGTGAGCACTGAAGCTGGCCTCATCCCTGAGGGTATCTGCTCATTCTAATAGCCTCATCTGGGTTTTTAATCGGCCATGTGTTTGGCAGAACAGAAGCCGAAACCAGGGTCCAGAGCAGAGTGGAGGGTGGGATCAGAAATGCCTGCATCAAACCAGAAGCACTGGGCAGCCTGGTTGGCTCAGTGGTCTAGCGCCGCCTTCAGCCCAGGGCCTGATCCTGGAGACCCAGGATCGGGTCCCACAACAGGCTCCTTGCATGGAGCCTGCTTCTCCCTCTACCTGTGTTCTCTGTGCCTCTCTGTCTCTCATGAATAATAAAACAAAAAACAGAAGCACTTGGAGAGTGACACCTACATTGGAAGAATAAGAACAGAAGGAGAGATGTTTATCTCAACCTTCCCTCTGGATAGAGGGGAAATTTTTTTAAAAGTCCCCTTTGAGATTTCTTAACCACAAGTCATATTTACATTAGTTTGCCCTGAAATTTATACTGCCTGGAAACAAACTGACAATATAGTTTAAAGGGATCCAAGGTTGTAACCTCAGGTACTATAGTTATGGAGAAATGCACTGTAAGTGCAGGCCTCAAAGAATTCCCCCAGATAGAAATCCAAGGATTACAAAAATCACAATAAAAAGTTAACACATGAGGTTAAAAGAGTAACCTGTCAGAAAATAAGCAAACCAAAGTTAGCACACAAAAACAACAGAAGGAACTGTACATTAATTAAAAAATTAAAAAAAAAAAAGAAACTTCAAGACTTCTGAAACATAGCCAAACATTTTTAGAGGGAAATTTAAGGCCTAAAATGCTTATATTGGAGGGGGGAAAAAGCAAAAATCAATTGTATAAGCATTTAAGACATTAGAAAGGAGCAAAATAAACCCAGAAATGTAGAAGGAATAAATTAAGAATGGAAACATATAAAGTAAAAAATAATGAGAGGATTGACAAAATCAGAAGTGGTTTTGGAAAAAAAAAAAAAAAATGAAGTTGACAAACCCCAGGCAAGATTGTTTAAGGAAACAAAATAGGCAGCACAAAATATTAGCAATGGAAAGGGTATACATAACTAAAAAGGCAGGAGAGACGGAAATAAAATATAAATAATATAATTGAAGATCTGGTGAAGTGAATAAAATACTTTTGAACGTCATCAAAATTGACTCAAAATTGGTCCACAAATAAAAATCAGAATGATTAGTTCAGAGTTCTTACTCCAAGAAAATAGCAAGACCAGATGATTTTTATAGGAGAATTCAACAGAATACTCAAAACAGAAAACTCCAAACCTAAACTTCCAATTAATAAAATGAAGACTCTCCAATTTAGTTTATATATCTAATTTTTTTGTATCAAAAAATAAAGCAAAAGAAGGGAAAAAACAGACCAATCTTTTATTAATACAGGAGCAAAAAAAGCTTCTAAAGTTTAAGAAAAAGTACAAATTTAATTTAGAAATGCATTAAAAGGTAATCTGTCATCACTGAGTTGTATTTCTAGGAATACAAGTTGATTTAATGTTAGAAAGTCTATTAAGTAATGTATTACATTAACACATAAAATTCATATGGTTTCAATAAATGCAGAATAAGCATTAATAGCTTTGATAATCATTTTTGATACAAATTTTCAGTGGGTAAGGCAAAAAAAAGAATTTGTTTAACCTGAACACAAGTGTACATAGAAAAGCTATAGCAAACATTCTTATCAATGGTGAACCATTATAGTTATTACTAATAACTTATCACTAATAATTTTTATTCAATTTTTGGCTAAATTTCATAGTTCATACACTAAGAAAAAAGGAAATATCTAAATATTAGGATTAAAGTCAGTCATCATTACTTAGAAGATTGTCAAAATGGAAAACTCAAAGGAATCTACCCCAATTATCATAATTAATCATAGATTTTTACCAAAGTTACCAGTTGTAAGATCAATAACCAAAAGTCAATGGCATTTTTGTATACCACCAACAAACTGCTAGAAAAATGAAAACTTATGAATATACTGTTCATAACAGCAAAAGAATTTAAAGTACCCAGGTAAAGATTTTGACAAAGTATGCAAAAAAAAAAAAAAAAAAAAAAACAACCCATGTTTTTGTTTTGGTTTTCACCATTTGCGGCTCATTCCTTAAATCAAACAGAAACCTAAGCTACAATTTAAGTGAGCTTATAGAAGGGAGTGGAGGTACACTCTTAAATAGACTGTCAGCCAATCCTTTTTTTAGTTCCACCTTACATCAGACATCCAGAATTACTAGTGTCATAAATCCCTTGTAGATTCTGCAATGCAAATCAGTGTGCTTCTAAACTTTTCCATTTTCCACGGTCTAGCTTTCTTGGATCTGCTACATCAGTTATTGCACACCTAACAACTACCCAGATTTCACTGCCTTCTCCTTTCTTGTTCTCCCTACCTTTACTGTTGTTGGAGGGAGCTTCTGAAGGAATATAGAGGTAAGTATGTGTGTTCAATTCACAGTGGTTTGTTTGTTTTGGGGGTTTTCTTTCTTTTCTTTCTTTTTTTTTTTTTTTTTTTTGGTTTGGGTTTTTTGTTGTTTTTTCTTCTTACCAAAGAGCTGTTCGACCTTTCTAAAAGCACATCCCTGTGGGGAAAAAGGAATTCATTTGGAAATCAGACCACTCAGGTATTTACTTAGCAAATGAGGAAAGAACATGCTGTTCTTGCAGCAAAACAGGCTGTTCCTAGAAACTAACCAGTGGACAGCAATCTCATTAACTGGTTTGGCCAACATGCCAAATGTATTTAAACCTAGATTGAGGATATTACCCATGACTGAGTTAGGGTCAAGTCTAACAAATGGGCTAGAAGAGGTTACAAAGTTTTGCTCTTTGGGGCCTGGTTAAGTATGGCCTTCCCCCTTAGGGATAGGGGGAGAGAATCCAAAGCTCTAACAACTCCCTCAAAAGCAGGAGGTTGACTAGTACATGGAGATGCTCTTGTGAGGTATGTAAATAAGGCATGACAACAGTGATTTGCCCCTTTCCTTTGTCCTAGACCCAGAGAATAGGTATAATGCAATGCCATGCCTTTTAGATTTCCTCCTTTGCAACTGACATTTAATATGCACTGTTTGCTACTGCTCTTTTTTTAGGGTTTTTCATATTACACATATACCTCAAGGGTGATTGCTCACAATTGACACAGTTTCAGAAATACTTTTTAATGATGATTTGAAAAGATAAGTTATAAGAACCTTACTAATTTAGGCTGTGGATCTTTATCTATAGCTGAACAAAATTACACTGTAATTTCCTTCAAAACTTGTAATTCAGCACAGAATCAAATCTTTCCTTTCATCTTCAAATCATCTGCCTAGTTTCCAAATCCCTTGAGATCAATCTAATCCTCCAAGATTTTCTTCCTTTAACTCTTTCCTTCTCAGGATCTCAAGTCAAGACACTTTTTCTCAGGATCAGTCAGTGAGAGTCCTGCAACAAATCTTGGGCAACATTTTAAATGTTAAGCAATTGATCTAACAACCATTATCTAGGTCTAGGAAGTTGGGATTTTGTTTCTAAGTTTATCACAAGGTAAAACATAAAAATATTTATATTATTGTTCCTGGTTCCTGATAACTGGAGTACTGAAATACTATTTAAAAAGAGAATAAAGTGAAAAAGGGGGAGAGAAGAATGTGAATTATATAAAATAATATAAAGTGACTCTTCCAGAGGAAAATGTAGACAGACTTTTTCAAGAAGCTCCTACCCAAATAAGTGGCATAAAAGAAAAAAATTGTGACCTACATAAACCAGACTTAATGGAAAGACTGACAAAATAGTAAATAAAAGTAAAAGGCAGGCATTGTTATCTCAGTTGAAGACACGGGACATGGAAAGTTTATTCCATAGAAATAATTATTTTAATTATGCTTAATAAAAGAGCCTTTTTAATGTTCAGAAAAAATATCATGCTGCTGTATTTATACTTTTAAAAACATCTGCTTAGCATTGTTTTACTGAATTTGCACTTGTTTCAAACATACACTCCCTGAAGCCTTTTCCAACTTCCCAAACAAAATTAATTACTCTTCCTGTAAGGTCTCATAGGACTTTAAACTGAATTTTCTTGTAAGACTTATAGTTAACATTTTTGGTATTCTTTTCTCCTTCTTAGGCTGCTGCGTACTCCTCTAGGAAAAATATTGTGACTGACTCTTAACCACAGTGCCAAGGTATATAATATGAATAGAAGACTGTTTTATCTCTTTATTATTGGCTTTTTAATATGAACATTTAACTGTATATTTAACTGTAACTTATGTCTATTCAAACTCATTTAAAAGTACATTTATCATTTCTTTCATTTAATTAAGATACAATCTCTTACTAAAGTTCTAATTAAATTGCGGCATAAGCCATAAAATAAAATGGCAGTGGTATCTATTTTCATTTGGTGATCTTCCTCATAAACAGAATTCGTTATTACTGTAACAAAGCTCAAAGTCCCAGTAGAATAATAAAGTCACCAGTACCTTATTACAAGTTGCTTCCACATGGGACTTAGCCAATGACAATGGCCTGTTTCATTGACCAGTTTTCTAAATGTGAAATGTATCTGGCCTGAAATCATACGAGAAAAATCTATGCCAAGCTCTCAAGACACAGTTGACTTTCCTACATTTTAAAAATTGTCTAAGTGGAAGGAGTAAGAATAGTAATGAGTTTTTTAAATTGCATTTCATGAGAGAGAGAGAGAGAGAGAGAGAGAGAAAGAAGAAAGTGAGAAAAAGTAAATGACAATGACACTTAAGTCCATTTACAAAGTATTACACTATGGATCTTAAGGTTTCTTGTCTGGTTCTGGTTTCAACACCTCTGTCATTAACTGTATGCTTTGTCTGTGACATTCTACTATTTCTTAGACAAAAATAAATAAATAAATAAAGGTGTAGGACTAGATGATAGCCAACATTCTTTCTCCAATACTTCTGCATACTACCACCTTGTAACAAAGCCTTTTCTATTTGTGTAACCAAAGCACTTTGGATGGGGCTCAATCCCTACCTGTCCCATATAAAATTCCTGACTACACCAAAGCAGTGTTATAGGGAAACTCTAGTGTGTGTGCGCGTGCATGCGTGTGCATGTGTAATCATACTCCATGCCCACAGGGTTGGGAACAGCTATCTCTCATGATATAAAGCAGCTTTGGGCTGGTGATAGGTTAATATTAAAAGGATTAAAGCTTGCTTTGACATGAGCTGACATTCAAAAATTAGATTGAATGTTAACAGCTGGAATGCTCAAGAAAATAAAGAGTAAGGGAGAGACAAATGGAGTTAAATTAGAGCAAGTGGGTGTTAAAGGCATGATGGAATTATTTTCAACTCAGTTTAGAAAGGTTTCATTGAATAGCTAAAAAAGGTAGAGTTGGCATAAATTCTCAACTATGATTACAAAATATAGAAAAAAAATGCCTCAGGTAGAAATTTTCATCTTTCAAGGTAAGCATTGTGCTACTGGAAACTTTTTTTTTTTTTTTTAAGAGAAATGACTAATCCTGGAGCTTTTTTAGCACTTTTCAGCTTCACAGAACTTGAAAAACATGCTAATACTTAAAAAAAAAAATCAAGAAGACCTGTTAAGTCTCAGGAGGCAGATTTATTTTCCACTCATCATATTTGCCAGAAAATTAACTTCAGGTCTGAGCAGCAGAGGTTAAGGTTGATTTAAAAGCTTTTTGATGGCTGACAGGAGGTGCACCTTGAGGTGTATTTGGTGGGCTGTAGGTAGTTGATAAGAACCAGGATGTATGTATCTCCAAAGTATCCACAAATTCTTTTCCACCTAAATCTCTGCACTCTGTGGACCCCCTACATTAGAGTCACAATGGGGTTGGTAGTTGGGGATAGGACTTATTGAAAATGCAAATTTCTAGCCCCTATTCCAGACCTACCGAAACAGCAACTGGGGCGATGGATGGGAACAAAGACCCCAAGTGGTTCTTGTGCTTAACAAAGTGAGTACTGACCTGTTTCTCAACCATTTCTCAATGTTCTCTGGAGTAGATGACTCATTTTTACTGGGGGGAGTGGGGTGGGGTTGGGGGTGGGAAACACTTGCTAAACATGGTCCTACACTAAGTTGGATGATGGGTCTTACCAGAATTTGAGGTTCTTCATTCTAGAAGGTCTAGTAAGGGAGACAAACAAAAACAAATATGTGCCCATGTTCACTCTACTTGGAATGCCTCCATTACCCCCGCTCACTGTGTAGTCCTGCTAAATTCCTTCCCTTTTTATTCTTAAGACTCAATTACCATATCTCCTTCTCCTAACCCCCTAGAGTAGGGTTATATTCTCCTTTGGGCTATTAGTTGTACCATTAAATTTACAAGCTGTAGAAGTGCTGTTACTGCATTACTGAAACTGTCTCCCCTGTAAGACTGCTCACACGATGGCAAAAAGAATTTCTTCTTTTATTCCCACTTTCTCGCAGAGTATCTGGCACAGAGTAACTATTCAATAATTCTCATGAGTTCATAGGGTTCACATAGTTTGGGGAGGCAATTGAACTAAGAATATGAATTATGGAGAAATAGTATATTAAAACATAATAGTCTTTGAGAGTTACAGAGACCTACATTGCCTATAGCAGATACTTCACTGCATGCACTGGCAAATTCATTCTTTCTGTGATGAAGGGTGAACCTGGAAAGCTCAAGAACTGTAGCAGATAGAAGCTTGAGTTCCTTCTCTTTAGTAATTGATTTCTTGGTCCAGGCAGTTAAATATCTGCTAGTTAACTTAATGCTTTTAATAATGGTTAAATTTTCAGCCATTACCTTCTTAAAGTCTCTGAGAAGTACAAAGATTCTGAGTTTCCATAAAAATCTTCATGCACATGAGCTAAGTGCAAATATAAGCATGTGTTTTCTAGA
Source organism: Vulpes lagopus (assembly GCF_018345385.1). NCBI lineage: Eukaryota > Metazoa > Chordata > Mammalia > Carnivora > Canidae > Vulpes > Vulpes lagopus. The sequence goes on from NC_054824.1 coordinate 32,674,735, forward strand.
ATTGAAAGACTCTAAATATCTTTATTTTTTTTAAAGATTTTATTTATTCATGAGAGACACGGAGGAAGAGAGAGAGAAAGAGGCAGAGACACAGGCAGAGGGAGAAGCAGGCTCCATGCAGGGAGCCTGATATGGGACTCGATCCCAAAACTCCAGGATCACGCCCTGGGCCAAAGGCAGGCACTAAACTGCTGAGCCACCCAGGGATCCCTGACTCTAATATCTTTAATTCCAGACTCTAAATCTCTAGTTTTACATAGTCCTCTACCTATAGGATTTATAATCTATAGCTTATATTTTATACTAGTAATTGTCATTAAACTCTGCTAAATCATATGTCAGTGATTCTAAGAACACATTTCTCTCCACATTTTCACATGGCAGAAATCAGGATTTTAAAACTGATGTCTTATTTTTAATAAAATATAGTTTTATTCTTATTAGTAGTAACCCTAAGCAACAAAGGATTTCGAACATTATATCTAAAGCTTGCCAAATATATAGCAAAATATCTTTAGTACATAAAGCATTTACTTGTAAGAGAAAAGGAAAAAAAAATCAAATCTTGCATCTCAATATAGGAAGCATAAAAGTTTATTTCATAAGTGATTTTATGAAATAGATCACAAAGTTTAATGTATATATTTCTTTTCCCTTCTTACCTGAAGCTATGACTTTGTTAATTCAAAAATTAAAGAATTACTGGAAAATTTTCTCAAATTAGATACATGGACAATTTTTCTTTGGGCTAAGAAATGTGGCCCAAGTTGGAAGTACTTGAAAGAGACAGGTGTCCCTAGAACTAGGAAGTGAGGTGAACTTTACTTGTTTAACTAGTTAAAATTAACACATAATAGATGCAAGTAGTTATGTGTAGAAGTTACACATCCTAAAAAATGGTTTAACTCATTCTGGCTGGAACACTTTGGCAGTAGAAAAGTCCAATCAAAGTGACCAGAGAGTAATCATAGAGAGGAAGGACCAGAGCAATGATAGCCAAAACCAAAGGTTTCCATAACTAGATATCATCTTAGGAAGGGAGATTACAAGGATTCTAGAAAAAGGAAGCCACAAGGGAAAATTGTTGGTGAGTTTCTTGCTCATGGAATAAATAAACACTTTGAGTCTGGCAGACCCAAATATTTTAATCCTGAAAATGTTATCCCTTTTGTGGGACAGGGGTAACTCACAAGGCTTTACCATATCCCATAAAGCTCACTGTGCTCTGATTTTATTCTCACCAGGAATATTCATATCACTACCACATTTTAAGAATATCAAATATTCTATCAATTTAATAATGGGTATTAAGGCAAAAATGTTCATATCAATATTAGTATAATGCATCTGATTTAAGGAATATCAAAATGTGAAATAGCCAACTAGAATGAGACAGATATGGTGAGCAGATATTGCTACCTCCTTTCTTCAACATCCAATTTTCCCTTTATGCTTAGTAGCAAAATTATTAAATCGGCACAGCAATGCATGCATGCTTTAAAGATTAAAATTTTGAGACTCTCTTGAATCAGTTACAATCATAAATTCTAGTAAATGTGATATAAGTGAAATCCAGTGAAGATTTGTTTCCCTTCCTCGTTTGCTTTCGTTCCTCCCTCTTGTGCTCCCTGGAATATGGAAGTAATAGCTGGAGTTTTAGCATATTGGGCTTTCAATTCTGAATATGGGAGCCACATACTGAACATAATGGAACACAGAGATAAGAGAAGGTCCCTGATAAAACCTATAGGCCAAACCAGCACCAGACTAGGTATTTGCAGATTTCTTTACTATGAGAGAAACATAAATTTCTATCGTGTTAAAACTACAGTATTTGGTAGTTATCTCCTATATGGGGACAAACCTATCCTAACTGGTATATATGACCATATATATATATATATATATATACACTTCCATGGTACCTGATATTAGGAAGGGGTATTAAGGAAAGTGGACCTATGTATTACAGTCACTAGGAATATCTTTCATAATAGAAGTGATTGTTCTGTGGTTTGTGCACAGAAACAATCTGTGTCTGTTATTGTGTATCAGTTCCTGAAAGGAATTGAGTGCACTGAAAAAATGGTTTAGGGAGTTCTGTAACACTGAGGGTAACCTACAAAGTCTTGCCTAATTGGTTAACTGGCCTCTCTTTCCCTTTCATCTTTATATTATCAAATTCTCTAAACCGGTACAGCTACTACTATATTTGTATGTAGAATTTCACATACTATGTTCAGTATGTAAAATCCTGTACTTCAAGAATAAGACGGGTATCTTATTTTTCACTTTATGAAGCCAAAAACTTACAGAATTCTAAGATAAGCCATCCACTGCATAAAACAGTATCTGGCACACAACTGCATATCAGTTTATGCTGTATAACAAACCATATTAAAACTCAGGGGTTTTCAAAAAACAAGTATTTATTATCCTTTAGGCATTGCTGGGTTGGCTGGGTTTTAGCCGATTTAGGCTGGGCTTCACTCTAAGCTGAAGGTTTGATTTAGGCCTTGGCACAAACACTGCTTCTGAACTATTTTTACTCAACACTTCTGACACTAAATGAGTAGGGTTTTCCCCACACCAACAACCAGTTCTCTAACACTCCAACTAGGTGTCCTACAATTCAACTCAATTCTGATTCTAATTACCTGGAGTTAGCACAGACTCCTTAGGTCAAGGATTCAGTCCCACAACTGTCCCTAATCAGATACCAATGAAAAGACTCAGGTTGCCACTTATACTTCTGACCACCTGGAAGTAAATGAGAGGTTCTCATACTTTCTCCTCAGATTTGCTAGTTTGCTAGAATTATCCATAAAATTCAATGAAACACTTTACTATTTCTAGTTTATTCTTAAGGATATAACTCTCAAGAATGGCCAAATGAAAAAGATGCATAGGTTATAGAGCAACGAATGGGAAGGGCAGTGTGGAGCATCCATGCTCTCTCCAGGAGTAACAGCACCTCATCCCAGCACTTTGATGTATTCATCAACTCAAACTCTCTGAACCCCACCATTTGGAGGACTTTATGAAGGTTTTATTACATAGGCATGACTGATTAAATTATCAGCCAATGGCAATTATCTCAATCTCTATCTCCTCTTCCCTTAGGAGGTTCCAACCCTCTATCATGCCTGGGTCTTCCTGGCAACCAGCCTCCATCCTGAGGCTATTTAGGAGCCCCTTCACCAAAATTAACCTTATTAGCAGAGAATAGGTAGAAAGGAGATTGTTGTGAACAAGAAAAGATGCTTCTGTTATCCTATCACTCAGGAAATTCCAAGGATTTCAGAAGCTGTTTTAGGACTGGGGGACAGAGACCAAATATAAATTTATTATACTTACCTAAGGCATATTTTTCTCATGATAAAGTCAGGACTAAAAGCCCATGTCAAAACTTCATCTACAGCACATCTACTAACATCCCATTTGTTGAAGGAAGTTATATGGCCAATCCCAAGTCAACAGGCAGGAAGTACAGTATTCTGCCGACCTGAGCCCATGCCAAGAGTGTAGATGTGCAATACTAGTTCAGGGGGGTGAAGAATTCAGCATAATTATTCAATCCACCAGAGTTCTCAGTAAAAACTTATTAGAAATAAAAGAATATGGTAGAAATTACAGTTAAAATGTGTGGTAGCAGTCTAACAGAATCAGACACTGCAAATGCAAGATAAATACCAGGAGCACAAAAATTCTGAGAACTGTTAAATGTAGAAGTAATCAAGGGCAGAGCCATGTTTGGATATATATGGTTAATTAGCCAGGACCCGGCAGGAATAGTGGAGTAAGCAAATGAAGACAAGGAAGACATTTGAAAGTCAACAGGGTACTCCAATGGAGAAGTATACTGCTATCTCAAGATAGCAATTAAGTAATAATTTGTTGGTTCCAAATGAATCTGTGCTAGCTACCATCTTAAATCTCTCCTTTTCAAAACTCTGTCATTACTTACTGAGAAGTATTTTTCCCTATAGAAACCCACCTCTTATTTTTACAATGACACTCAGAAACTTGATTTACTTTATGGAAATTCATTTTGACAGAATGTATCTACTTTGCTTTGAAATAGTGTAGTAATGAACCGGACAGAAAATGGAGTCTCCTCAAGTGGTGAAGTAACATCCAGACAATGATCTAGGCACTAGGAAGAATAGAGATCTAAGAATAATCACCACTTGTAGAGAGGAAATCTAGCATTATAATGGAGAACACAGGCACTGGAGGCATGTATCTTGGATTCACATTCCAGCCCAATCGTCTTCATAGAAGGTAATGAATACCTAGTTCATAAGCAGCTAATGAGAATTTGATAAAATACATAGAAAGTGATTAGAAATGATAAGCACTTAATAAACACTAGCTATTATTATAGGCAGATGTTTCTATCTTCTCAGCCTCTGGTAGACCAGAAGAAGGTAACTTAAAAATTAATGTTGCACATAGGTTGAAATGCTTCTCTAGTGGAGAGATGAGATTTGATAAAGATATATATATATATTTTATCAAGCTATATATATATATAGATATATAGCTTTGACATATATATGCATATACACACAGAGACACAATATACATATAACACAACTATACACACATGTAACTGTATATCTAGAAATATTTTCAGAATATAAATACACACTTCTCTTTTGGGGAAGAACATTCCAAAGATAAATAACTTGGCAAACTTTATAAAAACTTGGAGGGGATGGTAGAGGAGTAGGAGACCTCACCTCAATGGCCCCACCAACTTACCTAGATAACTTTCAAACAATCTTGAACACCTACGAATTTGACCTGAGACTTAAAGAGAGAACAGCTGGAACGCTACAGAGAGAAAAGTTTTCACTTCTAACAAGGTAGGAAGGCGAGGGGTAGGGGGTGGGGGTGTAGAATCAAGTGGAGGAGGGATCCCATCAAAAGATGCAGGGTTTCAGACTGGATACAAAAGCAAGACCCATCTATTTGCTGCCTGCAAGAGACTTGTTTTAGACCTAAGGACACCTCCAGCCTGAAAATGAAAGGGTGGAGAACCATTTACCATTCAAATGGTCCTCAAAAGACAGCTGGGGTAGCAATCCTCATTATCAGATGAATTAAAGTTTATACCAAAGACTGTAGTAAAAGATGAAGAGGGACATTATATCATACTTAAAGGGTCTATTCAACAAGAAGACCTAACAATCATGAATACTTATGCCCCAAAATGTGGGAGCTGCCAAATATATCAATCAGTCAATAACCAAAGTAAAGAAATACTTAGATAATAATACACTAATAGTAGGAGACTTCAACATGGCATTTTCTGCAAATGACAGATCTTCTAAGCAGAACATGACCAAAGAAACAAGGGCCTTAAATGATACACTGGACCAGATGGATTTCACAGATATATACAGAACATTCCATCTGAACACAAACTGCATACACATTATTCTCAAGTGCACGTGGAACTTTCTCCAAAATAGATCACATACTGGGTCACAAATCAGGACTCAACCAATAGCAAAAGATTGGGATTGTTCCTTGCATATTTTCAGAGCACAATGCTTTGAAACTAGAACTCAATCACAAGAAGAAATTTGGAAGAAACTCAAACACGTGGAGGTTGAAGAGCATCCTACTAAAAGATGAATGGGTCAGTCAGGAAATTAGAGAAGAAATAAAAAGACTCATGGAAACTAATAAAGAAACAACCATTCAAAATCTTTGGGATACAGCAAAAGTGGTCCTAACAAGGAAATACATCACAATACAAGCTTCCCTCAAAAAAATCGGAAAAAACTCAAATACGCAAGCTAACCTTGCACCAAAAGGAACTGGAGAAAGAACAGCAAGTAAAACCTACACCAGGTAGAAGGGAGATAATAAAGATCTGAGCAGAACTCAAGGAAATAGAGACCAGAACTGTAGAACAGAAAAACAAAACCAAGAGTTGATTCTTTGAAAGAATTAATGACAGATAAACCACTAGCCAGCATTATTAAAAAGAAAAGACTCAAATTAATAAAATCATGAATGAAAGAGGAGAGATCACAACCAATACCAAGGAAACACAAATGATTTTAAAAATGTATTATGAGCAGCTATATGCCAACAAATTAGGAAATCCAGAAGAAATGGATGCATTTCTAGAAAACCACAAATTACCAAAACTGGAACAGGAAGAACTAGAAAACCTGAACAGGCCAATAATTAGCAAGGAAATTGAAGCAATCATCAAAAACCTCCCAAGACACAAAAGTCCAGGGCCAGATGGCTTCTCAGCAGAATTCTATCAATGTTTAGAAAAGAAATAATATCTATACTACTAAAGCTGTTCCGAGGATAGAAAGGGACGGAATACTTCCCAAACTCTTTTTATGAGGCCAGCATCACCTGGATTCCAAAACCAAAGACCCTTCCAAAAAGGAGAATTATAGGCCAATATCCTTGATGAGCACAGATGCAAAAATTCTCAACAAGATACTAGCCAATAGGATCCAACAATACATTAAGAAGATTATTCGCCATGACCCACTGGGATTTATCCCCAAGATGCAAAGTTGGTTCAACACATAAATCAATGTGATAGATCACATCAAGAGAAAAACCAAGAATGATATGATCCTCTCAATAGATGCAGAGAAAGCATTTAACAAAATACAGCATCCATTCCTGATCAAAACTCTTCAGAGTGTAGGGATAGAGGGAACATTCCTCAGCATCTTAAAAGCCATCTATGAAAAGCCCACAGCAAATATCATTCTCACTGGGGAAAAACTGAGAGCCTTTCCCCTAAGATTAGGAACACGACAGGGATGTCTACTCTCACCACTGCTATTCAACATAGTACTAGACGTCCTAGCCTCAGCAATCAGGCAACAAAAAGAAATAAAAGGCATCCAAATTGGCAAAGAGGAAGTCAAACTCTCCCTCTTTGCAGATAACATGATACTGTATATAGAAAATCCAAAATACTCCACCCCAAGATTGCTAGAACTCCTACCGCAACTCAGCAATGTGGCAGGATAAAAAAATCAATGCCCAGAAATCAGTAGCATTTCTATACGTGAAAAATGAAACTGAAAAAGAAAAATTAAGGAATCAATCCCCATTTATAACTGCATCTGAAACCATAAGGTGCCTAAGAATAAACCTAACCAAAGAGGTAAACTATCTATACCCTAAAAACTACAGAACACTTTGGAAAGAAATTGAGGAAGACACAAAGAGATGGAAAAATATTCCATGCTCATGGATTGGCAGAATTAATATTGTGAAAATGTCAATGCTATCCAGGGCAATTTACATGTTCAATGCAATCCCTATCAAAATACCATGGACTTTCTTTGAAGAGTTGGAACAAATCATCTTAAGATTTGTGTGGAATCAGAAAATACCCCAAATAGCCAGGGGAATATTGAAAAAGAAAACCAAAGCCGGTGGGGCATCACAATGGCGGATTTCAGGTTGTATTACAAAGCTGTGATCATCAAGACAGTGTGGTACTGACACAAAAACAAACACATAGATCAACGGAACAGAATAGAGAACCCAGAAATGGGCCCTCAACTCTATGGTCAACTAATATCCGACAAAGCAGGAAAGACTATCCACTGGAAAAAGGACAGTCTCTTCAATAAATGGTGCTGGGAAAATTGGACATCCACATGCAGAAGAATGGAACTGGACTATTCTCTTACACCATACACAAAAATAAACTCAAAATGGTTGAAAGATCTAAATGTGAGACAAGAATCAATCAAATCTTAGAGAAGAACACAGGCAACACCCTTTTTGAACTTGGCCACAGCAACTTCTTGCAAGATACATCTATGAAGGCAAGGGAAACAAAAGCAAAAATGAATTATTGGGACTTAAGATCAAAAGCTTCTGCACAGCAAAAGAAACAGTCAACAAAACTAAAAGACAACCTACAGAATGGGAGAAGATATTTGCAAATGACCTATCAGGTAAAGGGCTAGTATTTAAGATCTATAAAGAACTTATGAAACTCAACACCCAAGAAACAAACAATTTGGTCATGAAATGGGCAGAAGACATGAACAGACATTTCTCCAAAGAAGACCTACACATGGCCACAAGCACATGAAAAAATGCTCCACATCACTTGTCATCAGGGAAATACAAATAAAAACCACAATGGGATACCACACCTCACACCAGTGAGAATGATGAAAATGAACAAAACAGGAAACAACAAGTGTTGGAGAGGATGTGGAGAAAAGGGAACCCTCTTGCACTGTTGGTGGGAATGCAAACTGGTAGAGCCACTCTGGAACAGTGTGCAGGTTTCTCAAAGAATTAAAAAATAGAGCTACCCCATGATCCAACAACTGCACTACTGGGTATTTACCGCAAAGATACAGACGCAGTGAAAAGCCAATCACCTGCATCCCAATGTTTATAGCAGCAATGTCCATAATAGCCAAACTGTAGAAGGAGCCTCTATGTCCTTTGACAGATGATGGATAAAAAAGATGTCTCTCTCTATCTCTCATATGTGTGTGTATATGTGTGTGTGTGTGTGTGTGTGTGTGTATATACATATACAATAGAATATTACTCAGCCATTAGAAAGGATGAATACCCATCATTTGCTCTGACGTGGATGGAACTGGAGGGTATCATGCTGAATGAAGTAAATCAATTGGAGAAGGAAAATCATCATATGGTTTCACTCATATGGGGAACATAAGAAATAGTGAAAGTGATAATAAGGGAAAGGAGGGAAAATGAGTGGGAAAAATTAGGTTGACAAAACATGAGACACTCCTAACTCTGGGAAACAAAGAGTAGTGGAAGGGGAGTTTGGCAGTGGAGATGGGGTAACTGGGTGATGGGCATTGAAGAGGGCCCTTGATGGGATGAGCCTTGGATGTTATACCATATGTTGGCAAATCGAACTTCAATAAAATAATAATAATAATAAGTAACTTGGAAAATAATTCTTTGTGTCTCTTGATTGGGTACATTTAAAATTGATATTGATGAAATGATATGAAAATAAAAAAAACCCCAGAGCATCAGCATAACTTTTTTTTACTGTTATTTTTTTTTACAGAATAGTCTATATGTTACCTCTTCTAAGAAGCCTTTCCAGATTTCCTAAATAAACTTCATTCTCCCTCATAATTCCTATGAAGTCTCGTTGTGTATTCATTCAAGCCATTAGTATTAGTAATTTAGAAATATATATCCCCCATTAGATTATGAGTTCTAGGACATAGGACATCTATATAATTGTCATAAGTAACATTTAAATTTTCTTATATAGCTTACAAACAGCCCCTACATACATTTCTCATTTTTTCTTTCCTACAAAAGCCCTGTAATAGCTTTGCATTCTTGTTAGTACCATATATAATACTTAGCACATAACAGCCTTTCAAACATATTTAGTATTTAATTAAAATTAAAACTGGATTGCATAGGTTAAATTAAAATGTTGACAATTCCCTGAATTTTTATTTCCTCTAAAGCAATTGAGAGAGGGAAAGATTTTGAATGCTTTCACTTTATTTGTATGCAACCAAAATATTCCTAAGATTAAAAAAATAAGCATTCATTTGACAATTAAAATTGCATAGAATGACAACATCTAAACTAAGCAGTGAATAATATGTGTATGTATGTAGTAGAAAGATTTCTTTTCCCTGCTCCTTTCTGATTGCTACAGTCCTGGTCTACATCGTATAAGCTCCAAATCCAATGGGTACATTATGAAAGAGTTAAACCAGGCTTCAAGCAAATGATTCTGTTGGTAATCCAGGATCAAGTCCATTTTCCCCATTCAATAATTTTTCCTTTAGAAGACACAGCTTCCTATAACCCTGTAGGGTTCATTTAAATTCTGACATTTCTCTATTGGAAAATGAACTGAAGCCACAACTCACATTTCACTTCACTTCACAGATACCCTTCAATCACTATTAACTATGGCTGAATTATAATCTCATAAGATAACTATCCCACATGACAAGAACTGTCTCACCCATTATCCACTCAAAGTCATCTGGTTTCTCTGCCAAGACTTTTCTATTTTCATGAGCAATTTAAAAATCACTTACAACTTAGAAAGTAGTTCACCTCTTATTTAGTTCTTGAAGTCAGCTGTAAGTGGATTCTACTATATGTCAAAAACCATTTCTTATTTTCACTGGACTCAAATTTCCAAAGCTTCTCTGGAACATAAAGACCATTCAAAATGAAATGGAATATGAGGGAGGCAGATATCCAGAACTAGATTTTTTTTCCTTATTAAAAACAAAATTTGAGAAGAGTCCTAGAAGCTAAATATTATTAGAATGAGAGATGACCTTTGGAAAAAGAATAAAAACAGAATAGAGTTGGGGTACCAGAAAGGGAATCAATGAATTAAGAAATGATTAATGGAATTTGCATACAGAGTTCATGCAAGAAGAAGAGAATGGAAATTCTATTTGTAATTCAGACTTTTTTTTCCCCTGTGGACATTGAGGATATATTAAATAAAAGTAAAACTCTATAAAAAATAGTGGCTATGATGGGCCCTGATGGGCCAAATCCCAGGTTAGGGCATGAGGACGATAATGAATAGGACACAGTCCTGCTTACAGCCTAATGGTATATGCCACATAATACTATAGAAATTAGAATGATAAAAATGCTCAAGTTGAGTAAATAGAAATATTTTTTAAAGTGCTAGAAGAGCATAAAAGTGGGAATACTTAATTCAAATTAGGGAAGAGTATGAAAATCATCATGGAAGAGTTAAAGTTTCATTTGGCCCTTGAAATAAGTAGGAATTCTTTTGGTAGGAAAAGGAGGGAAAGCACGTTCACATTTAGAAAGCAGCAAGTGGTCCCACATGACTGAATGTGGGGCCAGGAGAAGAGATGGGAGATGATACCAAAAAGTAGATTAAGACTCTATCGAACCAGCAAAAGTGTTTGTACAGTCATATCTATGCTCTAGAAAGGCCACGACTGGTAGCACTATGAATTATTAGAAGAGAAAGAGACTAATAAAAAGCTTGAGGCCATTGTAATATTCTAGAATCTAATAGTAACATTGGGATACAAGGAGGCAATGATTACAAAAGACATTAAGACATATTTCAGTTGGGCTTAGTAATTCAGGAGCTGTAGAAGGTAAAGAGGAAGGAGAAAGTGAAGCTAGGAAGGTATTTTATGCTTTTTTGGAGTTTAATGAACAATGAAGTAGCTCTTGGATACATTAATTGGGAATTTAGAAAAAGAAAGAAAAGAAGGCCTTGAAAAGAAGGGCACAGTACACTACCCAAAAAAAATCTACAGATTTAATGCAATCCCTACCAAGACACCAATGTCATTTTTTCACAGAACTAAGACAAACACTAAAATTTGTGTGGAACTACAAAAAAAAAAAAAAAAAAAAAAAAAAAAAACAAAAAAAAAAAAACAAAAAAAAACAAATAGCCAAAAGCAATCTTAAGAAAAAAGAATAAAACTAGAGGTATCACAATTCCAGATTTCAGACTATACAACAAAGCTGTAGTAATCATATAACATGGTACTGGCACAAACATAGATATATAGATCAATAGGATAGAGAGCCTGAGAATAAACCAATGTTTATAGGGTCAATTAATCAATTACAAAGGTGGCAAAAATATATAATGGGGAAAGGATAGGCTCTTCAACAAATGGTATTTGGAAAAACTAGACAACTACATGCAAAAAGAATGAAACTGGACTTTCTTACACTATCCACAAAAATAAATGCAAAATGGATTAAAGACTTAAATGAGACCTAAAACTATAAAACTCTTAAAAGAAAATATAGGCAGTAATCTCATAAACATTGGCCTTAGCAATATTTTTCTGGATCTGTCTCCTAAAGCAAAGGAAATGGGAGTAAAAATAAACTATTGGGACTACACCAATTAGGAAGCTTGGCACAGTAAAGGAAACCATCAACAAAACAAAACAGTAATGAATTGAGGAGACAAAGATATTTGCAAATAATACATCAAATAAAGGGTTAACAGCCAAAATATATAAAGAATTCATACAACTCAATACCAAAACCTCCCAATAATCTGATTTTAAAATGTGCAGATCTGAATAGGCATTTTTCCAAAAAAGACATACAGATGGCCAACAGTCACATGAAAACATGCTCAACATTACTACTTATCAGGGGAATGCAAATTAAAACCACAATGAGATACCATCTCACACCAGTCAGAATAACTTATCAAAAAGACAAAAAATAACACATGTTGGCAAAGACTTAGAGAAAAGGGAACCCTTATACACTGTTGATGGGAATGTAAATTTGCACAGCCATTATGGAAAAAAGTATGGAGGTCCCTCAAAAAGTTAAACATAGAATTACCAGATGATCAGTAATTCCACTACTGGGTGTTTACCTAAAGAAAACAAAAACACTAATTTGAAAAGATAAGCACCCCTATGTTTATTGCAGCATTATTTATAATAGCCAACATATGAAAGTAACCTAAGTGTCAATGGATAGATGGATAAGGAAGATATATGGTATACATCAACTTAATATAAACTGCCATAAACTTAGCATGTTATATATGAACCTCACAATAGCCACAAACCTAAACCTTTAATACACAAAAAAATAAAAAGCCAAATATAATACTACAGAAATTCAGTCACCAGGAGAGCAAGAAACAGAAAAACCACAAGAACAAGTAGAAAATAGTGAAAATGGTAGAAAGTACATTCCTATCAATAATTACTTTAGATGTAATGGTTTCAATGTTCCAATCAAGAGACAGAGGGCAGGGAGGGCAGGAAGAATGGATTAAAAATAAACAAACAATACCCATTTATATGCTTCCTACAAAAGACTAATTTCAGACCCAAAGACCCATACAGACTTAAAATGAAGGGATGGAAAAACATTTACCATGCAAATGGAAGCAGAAAAAAAAAAAAAAAAAGGGGCCAGGTAGCAATAGTTAATCAGATAAACAGACTTTAAACAAAGACCAAAAAGAGACAAGGTCGGGAACCCTGGGTGGCGCAGCGGTTTAGTGCCTGTCTTTGGCCCAGGGCGCGATCCTGGAGACCCGGGATCGAGTCCCACGTCGGGCTCCCGGTGCATGGAGCCTGCTTCTCCCTCTGCCTGTGTCTCTGCCCCTCTCTCTCTCTCTCTCTCTGTGTGACTATCATAAATAAATAAAAATTAAAAAAAAAAAAAAAGCATAATGATAAAGGGATTAATCAACAAGAGAATATAACAATTGTAAATATCTGCATATCTAAAATCAGAGCATGTAAATACATAAAGTAAATATTAAATAAAGAGAAAAATTTATGTTAATACAATAACAGTAAGGGGACTTTAACACCCACTTACATCATTGAATAGACCATCCAGTCAGAAAGATCAATAAGGAAACAGGGTTTCTGAATTACATGTTAGACCAGATGGATATAAATACATACAGAACATTCCATCAAAAACAGAATACACGGGCAGCCCGGGTGGCTCAGTGGTTTAGCACCGCGTTCAGCCCAGGGCCTGATCCTAGAGATCCGGGATCTAGTCCCATGATGGGCTCCCTGCGTGGGGCCTGCTTCTCCCTCTGCCTGTCTCTCTCTCTCTCTCTCTCTCTCTCTCTCTCTCTCAAATAAATAAATAAAATATTTTAAAAAAAGAATACACATTTTTATCAATTGCACATGGAACACTCCAGAATAGACCACATGTTAAGCTGCAAAACAAGTCTCAATAAATTTATGAAGACTGGAATTATACATCTTTTCTCATCACAACAGTATGATTAATTACAAGAAAAAACTCACAAACATGTGGGGGCTAAACAACATCTACTTAACTAGTAGTTCAATGAGAAATGAAAATGAAAACAATAGTCCAAAATCTTTGGGATGCAACCAAAGCTGTTTTAAAGGAAATATATAGTGATACAGGTCTACCTCAAGCAACATGAAAAAACTCAAATAAACAATCTCACCTGACACCTAAAGGAACTAGTGAAGAAAGCTCAAGGTGACTAAAGGAAATAATAAAGATCAGAGCAGAAATAAATGACAGAGACTAAAAGAGAGAGAGAATGAAACCAAAAGCTGGTTCTCTGAAAAGATAAAAAGAGAAGACCCAAGTAAATAACATGAGAAATAAAAGAGAAGTAACAATTGACACCACAGAAATACAAAATACTAAGAAAAATTATATGTCAACAAACTGGACAAACTAGAAGAAATAGATAAATTCCCAGAAACCTATAATCTTCCAAAACTGAAGCAGAGAGAAACAGAAAATCTGAGCAGACCAACTACTACTAACAAAACTGAAACTATAATAAAAAAAATTACCAAAAAATAAAAGTCTAGAACCAGATGGATTCACAAGTGAGTTCTACCAAACATTTAAAGGAGAGTTAATATCTATTCTCCTCAAACTCTTCTGGGGTGAGGAGGAACATAAGATGAAGGAAAGCTTGCAAAGATATACTATGAGGCCAGCATTACCTGGGTACCAAAAATAAGCAAAGATACCATGAAGAAAGAAAACCATGGGCCAATATCCCTGATAAACATAGATATAAAGATAATCAACAAAATATTAGCAAACCACATTCAGCAATACATTAAAAGGATCATTAAATACAATTAAGTGGGATTTATTCTGGAAATGCAAAAAAAAATTCAGTAGTCACACACTGATGTGATACACATCAACAAATTGAAGGATCAAAATCATATGATTATCTCAACAAATGCAGAAAAAGCTTTTGGCGAAATTCAATATCTGTTCATGGTAAAACTCTCAAAGTGGTCTTAAAAGGAAGATACCTTGACATAAAAGAGTCTATATCTAAAAATACCCACAGCTAACATCATGCTCAATGGTGAAAAACAGAGCTTTTCCTCTCTAAGATCAGGAATAAGACAAAGATGTCTACTCTCACCACTTTCATTCAACATAGTACTGGAAGTCCTGGACACAGCAATCAGACAAGAAAAATCAATAAAAGGTATCCATATTGATAAAGAAATTTAACTGTCACTATTTGCAGATGACATAGGAAACATAAAAAACCCCAAAGTCTGATGCCTGGGTGGCTTAGCAATTAAGCTAAGCTCTGCCTTCCACTCAGGATGTGATCCTAGAGTCCTGGGATCAAGTCCCACAATAGGCTCTCTGCATGGAGCCTGCTTCTCCCTCTGCCTACGTCTCTTCCTCTCTCTCTCTCTCATGAATAAATAAAATCTTTTTTTATAAAAAAGAAAGAAAACCCCAAAGATTCTACCAGAAAACCATTAGATGTAATGAATTCAGTGAAGTTGCAACATATAAAATTAATACCCAGAAATCAATAGTGTTTCTATATACTAATAATGAAGCAGCAGAAAAAAATTGGGGGGAAAATTCAATTTATAATTGCACCAAAAAGAATAAAATAGTAAGAATAAAATTTTACCAAGGAGGTGAAAGACCTATAACATGAAAGAAATTGAAGATGACAAACAAATGGAAGGATATTCCACGCTCATGGTTTGGAAGAATTTATATTTTTTTTATTTTTTTATTGTCAAGATGCCCATACTTTTCAAAACAATCTTTAAAAATCCATGTAATCCCTATCAAAATACCAAAGCATTGTAAGTTCTACCTTATGTGTATTTTATCACAATAAAATTTTGAAAAATAAAGAAATACCAAAGCATTTTTCACAGAACTAGAGCAAATAATCCTAAAATTTGTATGTAACCACAAAAGACCTCAAATGGCCAAAGCAATCTTGACAAAGAACAAAACTGGAGGTATCATAATCTCAGATTTCAAGTTAGACTGCAAAGCTATAATAATCAAAACAGTATGGTACTGGCAGAAAAACAGATACATAGATCATTAGGACAGAACAGAAAGCCCAACAATAAATCCATTCTTATATGGTCAATCTATGACAAAGGAGGCAAGAATACACAATAAGGAAAAGATGATCTCTTCAACAAATGGTGCTGGGAAAAAGTGGACAGCTACATGCAAAAGAATGAAACTGAACCATTTGATATTACCATCCACAAAAATAAATTCAAAATGGATTAAAGACCTAAATGTGAGACCTGAAACCATAAAAATCCTAGCAGAGAATACAGACAGTAATTTCTCTGACATCAGCCATTGCAACATTTTTCTAGATAGGTCTCCTAAGGCAAGGGAAACAAAAGCAACATTAAACTACTGGAACTACAGAAAAATAAAAAGCTTTTGCACCATGAAGGAAACAATCAACAAAATGAAAAGGCAACCTACTGAAGAGGAGAAGATATTTGCAAATAATATATCTGATAAGGGATTAATATCCAAAATATATAGGAACTTCTACAACTCAACACCACAAAAACAAACAATCCAAGTATATAATGGGCAGAAGACCTGAATAAACATTTTCCAAAGAAGGCATACAGATGTCCGATAGTCACATGAAAGGATGCTCAACATCACTAGTTATCAGGGGAATGCAAGCCAAAACTACAATAAGATATCACCTTGCATGTGTCAGAATGGCTAAAATTTTAGAAAGACCAGAAATAAAAAGTATTGGTGAGGATGTGGAGAAAAAAGAACTTCGTGCACTGTTGGTGGGAATATAAACTAGTGCCACCATTGTGAAAAGCCATATGAAGGTTCTTCAAAAAATTATAAAGTAATACCACATGATCCAGTAGTTCCACTACTGGGTATTTACTCAAAGAAAACAAAAATTCTCATTCAAAAACATATGTACTACTTATGTTTCTTGCAGCATTATTTACAATAGCCAAGATATATTAATGACCTAAGTGTCTATCAGTAGACAAACAGGTAAGAAAGATGCGATATATATATGTTACAGAATATTATGCAGCCACATATAAAAATGAGATCATGACATTCAAGACAACATGGATGGACCTAGAGGGTGTTATGCTAAGTGAGATAAGTCAGATACGGACAGATGCCACACCATTTCTCTTGTTTGTGGAATCTAGAAAACAAAACAAATGAATAAACAAAGAAAATGCAGAATCAGGCCTACAAAAACAGAGCAAACTGATGGTTGCTAGAGGGGAGGGAAGGAGGGAGATGGGGAAAATGGGTAAAATGGGTAAAGGAGAGTGGGAAATACAGGCTTCCAGTTATGGAATAAGTCACAGATGAAAAAGGCACAGCATAGGGAAAATGGTCAGTGATATTATAATGTCATTGCATGGTGACAGATGATAGGTATACTTGGGGGGAGTACAACATAACACAGAGAAGTTTAACCACGATGTTTTGCACCAGTAACTAATAACATTGCGTGTCAACTACACTCAAAAAAGCAAAATAAGTGTGATATAGATAAATAGATATGCAATGGAAAATTACTCATTAAAAAAAAAAGAAAATTAGCATTTGTGACAACATGGATGGACCCAGAGGGTATTATATTAAGTGAAGTAAGTTAGAAAAAGACAAATACCAAACAGTTTCACTTATATGTGGAATCTAATAAACAAAAATAACGGAAGTTGATTCACAAATACAGAGAACTGTTGGTTTGCAGGAAAGGGGATAGGAAGTTGGGCAAAATAGTTGAAGGAGATCAAGAGATACAAACTCCAGTTATAAAACAAAGAAGTAACAGGGATGAAAAGTATATTATAGGGAATATGGTCAATAATATTATGATAACTTTATATTGTAACTTACCATGGTGACATTTTATACTGCTTATGTTCTGTGAAAGGGAGGTATATATACAACCCTCTCCAAAGTCACTAAAAGACCAAAGAGAAAGGCTGACAAGTCCAGCTCAACAAGAAATCATCTATTAAGAGAACTTACAGAATGAAGTGGGTCTTGGGCAGCCAGGAGATGAATAGATCTCTGCAAACCCATCGCCTCTTAGACCTGCTTTTATAGCCTGAAAGGCTGAGAAGAATATGCTGGCAGACCACCCAGGAGGAAATGTTTGAGAATCATAGTCCTATCTCCAGAGAGGATCAAATATATTAGGTCCTATGGGCGTGGTTAAAGAAAGGAGAGGAGGTGATGGTACTGAAGAAGGTTTCAGGTCACAGAGTGATCATAACAGTGGATTTGTCCCAGAGGGTGTTATCCAATAATTGTACACTGTGCGAAACAAAATAACTATGTTGTACACCTGAAACTAATATTGTATGTAAACTATACTTCAATTTTTAAAAAGAAGGGTAGAGCAGATGGAGCTGACTTGTATTTAGTTGAAAATGTTGCATCGTTGACATGAAGGAGACACTTGAAATCATAGGAGTGGTCGTAACATATTAGAACATTTGTAAAATTTCATGGAAACCATTTATACTAATTAACAGATTACTGCAATAGACTTAATGATAGTTTAACTTATTTAAATTACTTAACTTCAGAGGCACTGAGATGTAATATATAATGGATAGGTGTGTTCTGCTTTACCAGCCTCGAGTACAGGAAACTTCTAATATTCAAAATAGCAGCCTAGAACCTCCCCATCCTCCTTATGATATGAATGCTTATTTTCTCATCATTACAAAGTTCTACAGAATCTGTCCTTCATGGGAAAAAAAAAAATCTAATTTACCAGAGGCCACCTTCTTTGCCACACTGAGTCCTTCTCGAAGCAGTAGTTCCCACCCAGGGCAGGCCTCCACTACCTGAGAGAAGCTTCCTCAGGGACCTACCAATCTAAAATTAGCCAAGCTAAAGCTTTAGGGCTGCCCACTTACCCAGACCCTTTCTGTGGTCCTGGGATGAGGCACTGGAGATTTTGTCCTTGGAATTTTCTATTCATTTAATCTTAAAGAAGGAACCCAGCATTTTATAAATTCAAGTCTAACAACACCCTGTATCTGCCCTCACCCACACTTCCACTTCTGCTTTGAGAGCAGCTTCTCCATATTGGAGAAAGAAGCAGCAGCCTCCTACCTCTCAATTCAGGTTTTGGTAGTGCCACAATACAGTAGCCCTGGGCTTCTTGGTTACAACTCTAATGACAGTGGTGGAATTTAATTGCAAGCAAATGCAGGAAGCACACAATGGCCTCATCTAAGATGGTTAGGTGAGTCCATACAAGCTATAGTACAATGTTGTGTTTCCCTTATCAACCCAAGCTCTGGTATGGAGCCAGGCACCAGTTCCAGTTTTCTCCTCCCAAAGGGCTCTGCTCAGAGACTTCTGCTGTTCTTACTGCCAACTGGCCTTAGTCTAGACCACCTCAGGAGTCAGACACATTGTAGTGACTTTGAAACTCAAAATGTCAATGTCTCTTTCCTATCCCAAAAGGCTTCTTGGCCTCTGCAGATTTGACCACTCTTTTTCCTCTCAGAAACCTTCAAGCATAATAGTTTTGAAGGGCAGACAGCCAGAAGCCATCTGCCTTCAAGAGCTAAGGTTCCAAGTTTTATAAGCCTAAGGGGGAAAATTGTCTCCTTCTACCTTTCCTTCACAAAAATCGATGCCCATTTATGCCAATTAAATGAAAGGGGCCATTAAAAGGTCTTTTTCTCCCTAGAACAAAGAAAGGCAGCTTCCATAACATCTTTTTAACTGTAAATTCATATGTGCTACAACCTTTAAGTACACTGATCTAATTCTCTCTTGCTCTCTCTCTCTCTCTCTCTCTCTCTCTCACACACACACACACACACACACACACACACACACACACTTCCTCCCTCCCGGCGCCTTAAAATTTTGCCCCATTGAATTCTTTTCGAAATGACTACATGGATATAAGCAAATTTAATTAGAAGCTTCACCTAATACAAACTAGAGTTACCCATGACCAAGAGCAAACCTATACATTTCTGGGACTGGTAAGATTCCTTTCAAATCCCAAGATATTGCCTTGATTTTATCAAACATATAGTAGAAATCTCTGGCTTTAAGTACCCTGGACACAATCTTTTGGTTGCTCCTATAGATGAAAATAAACTTTAATGAGAACCTGAACTAAACATGACGACCTTCATTTAAACCTTAGTAGAGAAATGTAAGGCTTATTCAGGATTTACCTTTATATCAGAAAGGACAGAGGTTTCATATTAACTTGTCTTCTATTACAATTAAATGATGTAAGAGGTCATATTTCACTGAAAACTGAATTTTCACTCTTGATTTTTCTGGAAAAACTCCAAAATCTTACCATATTTGATTTTTAAAAAAATGTCTCCAGAGGCAATTTTATCTTTTCTTTCTAAAGCTTTAAAAGGTCATGTGGGAATTGATTTATGAACTATTTTTAAAAAGTTGAGGATAAGCAAACTCTTAAATAACATATTGAAAAAGAATAGTAAAAAAAAAATTAAGAAATTTTAAAACTGAGTAGTTTTCCTGTAATTCTAGAAATTATTAAAAACTCGAATCAGTGTGGCACTAACAAAAGAGCATCACTAATAAATAGGAGCTATTGTTTCCAATGAGAATATTATGGGGACTCCCCATAGTGACCCCTCCCCCAACACAGCATTAGTGACTTGAGGCATTTGAACCTCTCTGGTCAGGATTCTCAGTTTAGAGGATTGCACATGTGCTTTTATACAAGAGTGTATGTTGAATGACCAGTCCTGACCCAGTTCTTCAGCCTACTGTCTATAGGCTATTCCTTCTGCTAGACCATAAAGCCCCTAGTGTGAGATTATTTTGCAATTCTCCTGGGGAAATTTGTTTGTTTGTTTTTTTTAAAGGACCCTCTTTTGTTTCTATACCAGTCTCTCAGCTCTGTTATCTTGTGATTGATCTGTTTGTTTCTGCTTTATGTGTTCCAGAAACCTCTTGCTGCTCTGGCCTAGAGGTCAGATCCTCTTGGATTTCCAGAGTTTCTGTGTATTTTAAAATACATACTATCATTTCATTGGGTTTGGGGTGAAGTGAAGCTTTGAAATGTGAGTTCATTCAGTCTAGTTCTTGAAGAACTCTTAAGCTATTTAGTCAAATTACTCCCTCCCCAGTCCACTCTCCATGAGCATGTGCGCACGTGCACATACACACACACACACACACACACACACACACACACACACACACTGAGTTCTTTCTTTGCTATTCTGTTTTTCTCCGGATAATTTTTGACATTTTATATCTATCTAATTCTTTAATTAGCTTTTTTTGGTCCCAAATACCTATTGTCCCAATATTATTTATAAAACTATTTGCATTTCTTATTTTGAAGGAAAGTCATATGCATTTTTATGTTAAACAAATGTCTAAGATACAGTAATTGAAAAGGAATTTGCAGATAAATGTGTTTCTGTTTGAAAGGGGAATTTTATATATAGATAACTATATATATTATATATACATACTTGTATGTGGATAGAAATTTATGGAAGGCTATAATTCAAACTGTTAATTGGAGCGTGGAAATGGGAGGAAATTAGAGATAAGGAATTTCCCCAGGGAAAAGCTCCAGCTCAGAGATCATGTGAACTAAGGGAAAAAACAGCCTATAGGTAGCTGGCACAAGAAAGGGCTAGAACCAGCTGACACCAGCATTTGCTCAAAAATAAAAACTATAACCACAAATGCACATATTCAGAAATTAAATATTACTACAAAACAATAACTAACATGTATTAAACTCTTACTACATGTCAGGCACTGTTTAAGAGCTTTATATGTACTGATTCATTAATCCTCATAACTCTAGGAGATTAATGATATCCATTATAATTTTAGAGATACAGAAACTGAGGCACAGAGTGGTTAGGTCAATTTTCCAAACTCACACAGCTGTACATGGTAGAGCCAGGATTTGACCCCAATTGATCTGGTATTAGAGCCTATCCTTAACCTCTGATCTGATCCATTGCATAGCCTAAAAGACCATCTCCCCAGTCTACAGCCTGTTTCCTACCCTTCTTATAACCACCATCACTTCTGAAAGTAGTGTATTCCAGTCATGGAAATAAAAAGCCCCACTTTGCAGGGGAAAAAGAAAATGACTCTGAATATAAATATTATCTAAACATTCATCTAAAAGTATAATCTAGAAATGAAGAGTCACCAATACAAGAAAAATCTAAGAGCAGAGAAAGCATGAACTTTGATAAGAATAACTCCCAAGAGTTAACACAGAAAATACTAAAATATGCATAATTCATATTTTCAGAGATACAAGAGATTGTGTTCACAAAATCTACACGTAAGTCAGTTCTTGGAAATTAAAAACATGGTCACCAAAATTAAAACCTGATTAACTGTATAGCAGAATGAACAAAAGATCCAATTAGTGAATTGAAAGACTAAGGCACCGCTCAAAATGCTATGTACATAGAAGGTCATATAAATATAAGAAGAAATCATTGAAGTAGTCAGATAAGCAGAACAATGATCCTACAGAGATGTCCAGATCCCCAGAACCTAATATGTACTTTACATGGCAAATGGGACTTTGCAGATGTGATTAAATTAAATGAAACGTTTTTGAGAAGAGATTATCCTGGATTATCCATGTTCGCCCAATGTAATCACAAGGATCCTTATAAGTAAAAGACTGAGGAAGGAGAGTCAGAGGCTTAAAACAACACAAATTATTTTACACTTTTGTAGTTCAGGAGACTGAACTAGGGCTCACTGGGCTAAAATCAAGGAATCAGTAGAACTGTATTCCCTTCTGGAAGATTCTAGGGGAAAATCCATTTCTTTGCCCTTTCCAACTTCCAGAGGCTCCCACATTCCTTGGCTCTTGGCCTCTTTACATCTTCAAAGCCAACAACAGTGGGTGGACTTCTCAGATCCTAGCACACTCCTTCCTCTTTAGGCTCCCATTTCCGCATTTAGGAACCTTGGATCCACCCCATTAATCCAAAATAATCTCATTATAAACTGACTAGTCATCTTAATTCCATCTGCAATCCTAATTCTCTTTTGCCACATAACATATTCACAGGTTCTGGAAGTTAGAACATGGACCTCCTTGGGGGGGGCCTCTATTCCACATACTCAAGCTCCACTCCCAACTTCAAGTGCATCTTGCCTTTACAATGTAGATCATCTCAGCCATGCCAAACTTCGACCTTTAAACTTTCACATTCTAATATACCCTTGGAAAGCAGGAGTAGGGAGAGGGTGGTAAAGATTAGCATAAGGAAATAAAAACACATACTTAACATCTTGTCTAGTGCATATCCTTCAAGGTTATTTCAGTCTTTCTGGTCTTTGAGCTATTTAGTTCTGTAAGGTGTAGAAAACTAAAAAACTGGTAGTAATTAAAACAGGTCTTATTTATAGAGATACAAATACTGCCTAGAAGAATGCATTGATTGTTGCCTTATGCATATTGACAAATTTTGCCAGTTTGTATCCATTTGTCAATTCTTAGTAGAACTATCTATTTGGATTTTCCTTTGAACTAGTTGTAGTATTTTATGAATTCTCTTATTAATGAATTAAATAAAATTTGACACCTTCAATTGACTCCAGAGTTCCAAAATAGTTACATCAGACAGATTCTTCCAGTGTAATTGTTGTCTAGATAGGGAGACAGATTTCTTGTGCTTCCTACGCTGCCATCTTCCCAGAATCCTCTGTATTGTTTTTAGCAATTACATTTTGCTGGTATATTTCTTACTATTTCACCATTTTTCATGTTTCTATGGCATATTGTTCCAAAGGAACTCCTTTCAAACAGGGTCATATTCCCCACCCCCAATCTGAGCATAGAGGAATTTAACCCAAATTTATTATTATGTTTGGGCTTATTCTGATAATATTATGTTTCTATATAATATTCTTCCTTTTTTGTTGTTCTGTTTGGTTTCCCCCTATCTTTTGTTAAGCAGCTGGATTTTTTTCATTTCATTTGTTCTGTAATGGAGGAGCACATTTTCTGTTAAGAGCCAGGTAGTAGATATTTTCGTGAACCATAGTCTGTCACAACTACTCAACTCTGTTGTAATGTGAAAACAGCCATAGATAATACATAGGTGAACATAGCTGTGTATCAAAACTAATTTTTTTTTAAAAATCAGGAAGTGGGCCACATTTGGCCTATGGGCTTTAGTTTTGAACCCTTGCACTAGTGTTTTCTAAGTTATAGGAACTATTTGAGAGCCATCTAGGAAGTAGACTTCCTCTGATTTTCCTGTCACCTCCTAATACAATATTAGATCTGAATTAGTCCTTCATCTTTTTCTTGTGTTTTAGATCTATTACCTCCCCCAGAGAATTTTGTTAATAGTAATTCATGGACACAGCAACAAATCAAATAGTAAAGGAAAACCTTCAATCTCCAATCATATCAGTTCTCACCTACAGATCCTCTCTGCTATTTGAACTTTTTAAAAAATTTCCTAGTCATTAACTAGGAAACATTAATATGTTTGTACCTCTATTTCTGGTCTTGCTAATATGAAAGACAGAGGCTTAGTCCACTTTTATCCTTGTCATTATTATAATTCTTTCATCTCTTCCCCAAATTTTATACCTGTGACATTATCCTTTGGTCTACTAATGGTCATCGTAATTCAATCAACTTTGATAATACTTCTTCATTCCATACTTTGTAACATAGAATACTAACACTTATCCCTTCCTTCCACTTTCCTCATGCTCATCTCTAAACTCCAAAAATTGGGCACATTATAGGTTTTCTTTTACCTGATCAAGACAGTTAATTTATATTATTTCATCCTGAAACAACCAAGCCTTCTATGTTTCATTCATGGGTTGAGCCTAAGGTGAAAATCCACAAAGATGTGCACATTTTTGTGTGTATATAGTATGAAATGCCAAGCTAAGAATGGTGATAGTATTTTTCAAAATTGTGGCTCTCAAGTCAATTGTAATAGTGATCTTAAAATCAGAGAAATGGATTTCCTTACATTAATTAAAATTGAATATTAGAAAGATATAAGCCTCAAACTATGGCTTTTTTATTCACCTTTTCCATTACATTTCTTTATCACATCATGCTTTCTATCATATTATCTATATTCTCAGGAGTCCCTTGTCATTTTCCTGAAGACATCCCCTCCTACAGTTCTATCCACCCATCTTCCTGCTCCACACTCTTTAGGCCTGTTGCATAGCGTTTTCCTCCCTGCTCTTCTGAACTGAGGTTTCTGATCTGAATCCCATGTTGTTTTCCTTTTGCTTAATTTGCCCTTACTTCTAATGGAGTATATCCCCCAGGGCAATATATACATAGATTTTGTTTTTTTAAGATTTTGTTTATTTATTCATGAAAGACAGAGAGAGAGGTAGAGACACAGGCAGAGGGAGAAGCAAACTCCCTGCAGGGAGCCTGATGTGGGACTCAATCCCAGGACCCTGGGATCACACCCTGAACCGAAGGCAGATGCTCAACCACCAAGCTACCCAGGTGCCTCTTAACAATCTTTTATATATTTTTCTTTGCACTATCCCACATGAAAAGATCAATTTGAGGGGCTTTTTTTAAAAAAAAAAAAAGTTTTTCTGTCCTTCAATTCTTATCAGTCCTTCCTTTCATTTAGTTTCTTTTCCTCAAATATCTAATGATCTTTTGTTGTTCATTCACATCTATGAATGAGAAATTGATTATTTTTAGCTTGTGTGGGTTCTCCCTCCCTGAATGGCAGAGTTGATTGCAGGGCTTATATATAACTGGGTGAAGCCTATCCACTGGGAGGCTTCACTTTAGGGCACTTGGGTGTGGGGCAGGCAGGTAAGCTGGGGTTCTTGGTTACTAAAATAACAAAGGCTTTTCTCTGGTAGTAGCAGTCTTTAGTGTTTCTGCCTCTTGAACAGGAATGGCTTATTCCTTTAGTTTGGCTACATTTCTTGCTCATCTATACCATCCACAGGGACATGCTCTTACCAAGTATATTACTTTCTTTGGAATGTATCTTTGACATTTTAGACTCATGTTAGTACTGCTTTTCTAATTGTTAGGACTACTGTTCTAATTATTAGCCTCTTTATTGCACTAGTAGTCCATTTAGTTCTTGATATTTGTTCACTGTTTTTTGGAGAATAAGTGGATCTTGTCTTAGTCCTTTTCTCACGCACATTTTGTGATGCCTCAATTGTCGTCTAACTGATTTCTTTCTTCTGGGTGTACCTTGTAATTTCCAGTCTGCTGATGGTGACTTTTCTTGCTTGCCAGTGTTTGGTTTTTTTTTTTCCTGTATATTTTTTTTTTTGGAGTTCAAGTTGCCAACATATAGCATAACACCCAGTGCTCATCCTGTCAAGTGCCCCCCTCAGTGCCCGTCACCCAGTCACCCTAACCCCCCACCCACCTCCCCTTCCACCACCCCTTGTTTGTTTCCCAGAGTTAGGCATCCTTATGTTCTGTCACCCTCACTGATATTTCCCCACTCATTTTCTCTCCTTTCCCCTTTATTCCCTTTCACTATTTTTTATATTCCCCAAATGAATGAGACCATATAACGTTTGTCCTCCAATCGACCTGCTTCACTCAGCATAATACCCTCCAGTTCCATCCACGTTGAAGCAAATGGTGGGTATTTGTCATTTCTAATGCCTGAGTAATATTCCATTGTATATATAGACCACAGCTTCTTTATCCATTCATCTTTAGATGGACACCAAGTTTCCTTCCACAGTCTGGCTATTGTGGACATTGCTCCTATAAACATTGGGGTGCAGGTGTCCTGGCGTTTCACTGCATCTGTATCTTTGGGGTAAATCCCCAGCAGTGCAATTGCTGGGTAGTAGGGCAGTTCCATTTTTAACTCTTTGAGGAACCTCCACACAGTTTTCCAGAGTGGCTGTACCAGTTTGCATTCTCACCAACTCCTTTCTCCACATCCTCTCCAACATTGGTTGTTTCCTGTCTTGTTAATTTTCACCATTCTCACTGGTGTGAGGTGGTATCTCACTGTGGTTTTGATTTGTATTTCCCTGATGGCAAGGGATGCGGAGCATTTTCTCATGTGCTTGTTAGCCATGCCTATGTCTTCCTCTGTGAAATTTCTGTTCATGTCTTTTGCCCATTTTATGATTGGATTGTTTGTTTCTTGGGTGTTGAGTTTCAGAAGTTCTTTATAGATCTTGAATACTAGCCCTTTATCTGATAGGTCATTTGCAAATATCTTCTCCCATTCTGTAAGTTGTCTTTTAGTTTTGACTGTTTCTTTTGCTGTGCAGAAGCTTTTGATCTTGATGAAGTCCCAATAATTCATTTTTGCTTTTGTTTCCCTTGCCTTCATAGATGTATCTAGCAAGAAGTTGCTGTGGCCAAGTTCAAAAAGGGTGTTGCCTGTGTTCTCCTCTAGGATTTGATTGATTCTTGTCTCACATTTAGATCTTTCATCCATTTTGAGTTTATCTTTGTGTATGGTATAAGAGAATGGTCTAGTTTCATTCTTCTGCACGTGGTTGTCCAATTTTCCCAGCACCATTTATTGAAGAGACTGTCCTTTTTCCAGTGGATAGTCTTTCCTGCTTTGTCAAATATTAGTTGACCATAGAGTTGAGGCCCATTTCTAGGTTCTCTATTCTGTTCCACTGATCTATGTGTCTGTTTTTGTGCCAGTACCACACTGTCTTGATGACCACAGCTTTGCAGTACAACCTGAAATCTGGCATTGTGATGCCACAGGCTCTGGTTTTCTTTTTCAATATTCCCCTGGCTATTTGGGGTCTTTTCTGATTCCACACAAATATTAAGATGATTTTTTCCAACTCTCTGAAGAAAGTCCATGGTATTTTGATAGGGATTACATTGAACATGTAAATTGCCCTGGATAGTATGGATATTTTCACAATATTAATTCTTCTAATCCATGAGCACAGAATATTTTTCCATCTCTTTGTGACTTCCTCAATTTCTTTCAGAAGTGTTCTGTAGTTTTTAGGGTATAGATCCTTTACCTCTTTGGTTGGGTTTATTCCTAGGTATCTAATGCTTTTGGGTGCAATTGTAAATGGGATTGACTGCTTAATTTCTTTCTTCAGTCTCATTGTTAGTGTATAGATATGCCACTGATTTCTGGGCATTGATTTTGTGTCCTGCCACACTGCCGAATTGCTGTATGAGTTCTAGCAATCTTGGGGTGGAGTCTTTTGGATTTTCTATGTACAGTATCATGTCATCTGTGAAGAGGGAGAGTTTGACTTCTTCTTTGCCAATTTGAATGCCTTTAATGTCTTTTTGTTGCCTGATTGCTGAGGCTAGGACTTCTAGTACTATGTTGAATAGCAGTGGACATCCCTGTCATAGTCCTGAGTTTAGGGAAAGGCTCCCAGTGTTTCCCCAGTAAGAATGATATTTGCTGTGGGCTTTTCGTAGATGGCTTTTAAGATGCTGAGGAATGTTCCCTCTATCCCTACACTCTGAAGAGCTTTGATCAGAAATGGATGCTTTGTTTTGTCAAATGCTTTCTCTGCATCTATTGAGAGGATCACATGGTTTTTGTTTTTTCTCTTGTTGATATGATCTATCATGTTGATTGCTTTATGGGTGTTGAACTAGCCTTGCATCCTGGGGATAAATCCCACTTGGTCATGGTGAATAGTCTTAATGTACTGTTGGATCCCATTGGCTAGTATCTTGTTGAGAATTTTTGCATCTGTGTTCATCAGGGACATTGGTCTATAATTCTCCTTTTTGGTGGGGTCTTTGTCTGGTTTTGGAATTAAGGTGATGCTGGCCTCATAGAACGAGTTTGGAAGTATTCCATCTCTATCTTTCTGAACAGCTTTAGTAGAATTGGTATTGTTTCTTCTTTAAACATTTGATAGAATTCCCCTGGGAAGCCATCTGCTTGCCAGTGTTGATAGCACTATGCCTACACAAATTCTGTGAATTTAAGGGATCAGGATGGATATTTAGGTACAGTTTGTACCCTCTCCATGAGGCCACTTAAGATAGTCATTTGCTGGGATAGTTTGTGCTTCAAGCCACAATAATATTAGCTGCCCTAAAAATGTTACACCTACTTTTAAAATATATACCTTAAGTTAAACTTTAACATAGGAATTTCTTGTTGTAAAAATTCAACTAATACTGGTAATATAAAGTCCTCCTTGACCTCCTGCTCCCATTCTAGAAATACTTACCAACTTTCAATGTTTGTAGAATTTTTCTATGTATTTATAAAGCTAATAAGAGTACCTAGAAAGTTTAAAATGTAAATGCATTCATAATGTTAATTTTGTTTTGCAATTTTTTTAATGATAGTGCTTTACCTATCATCAATAATATGTATCTACCTCATTCCTTTAATGTCTACATAGTTTGGATTATAGTTTAAGCTTAAGTATTAGTTTCACTATTATAGTGCTGCAACAGACATCCCTATACATCCCTATGACAAATGGGTATTTAACTGGTCAAGAACTGACACTACTAGTTGTAAGGGTATGCATACTCAGTGAAATTTTTTTGAGTAGTCCATTTTAAAAAATAAACTATTAATAGATGAAGTAGAGATTATAAGTGTCTAAACTAAGAAGTGGTGCTGCATTATAAAGAGTAAATGTATTCTGAAAATCCAAGCATTTCATTATTTTCCTCTATGTTTAGAAAAAAAATGATTTGAAATACAAAAAAGAAAATCTCCACAAAGGATTTTTACATCTACAGGAAAAGTATCTTTCAGGGAGAAAGGATTGTATTACCATAGATGTAAGAGTCTTTCAAGAGGAATACAGGAATGTGCTATCTTTTTATGTAGTATAAAAATATATAAAATATTTAAAATAAATAAAATATCGTATAGGTCTTGGGGAACTACATGTAATATTGTATAAAGAAATCAGAACAATGGTTGCCTCCTGGGATGAAAGAGGAAAATAAAGAATATATAGGAGCTGTAATGTATAATGTTTAATTTCTCAAGGTGGTAAGTTTATGTGTTTGCCTCTATATTTTGTGTTCAAACTAAATACAGGGAGGTCACAGATTAGATTTATTCTACTTAATTCCAATGTGAGAAGATTGGAAACCCTATTCACAAGGAAAATAGAGCATGCTTACCAAAATATAGAAGTCTATATATAATTCTGGTTCTAAGAAACATGTATCAACCTAGAAAATACCCAATGAGAGGGGAGCATTCAGATTATAGAGAAAAAGTTGACAAGAAACTGCTCTAGGCAATCTTCATGGATCACATTACAAGTCAGTAAATGGTTCCCATTAATGAGGCTGTCATACATTCTAAATACTTTGGCATCTGAACCTTTATATTTACACATGGCTATTGTTCTATGTATAGTTGTAGTTATATGTGTAAGTAATAAGCCAATGTCAAAGCCCATAATGCCCAATTGTTATATTCTAAGAACAAAGATATCTTTAAAATAAGGCTGAAGATCTTAGCTTTCATTTGTATCACTTTGGGTCCTCTTAGACTTTCATTCAGCAATCGCTGTTTTTTCAAAATTACAGCCTTCAACCTACTGAATACCTAATACCTGTAGGCCACTTTTTTTTTTTTTTAAACCTTTAGCAAAGGTCCACAGTGGTAGAAGAGGGTCTTTTTCTCAACAGTAAAAAAGCTCCCATCCATTTCCTGCCCAATGGAGTTTAATCTAGCAGTTCTCAAAAGAGGAACTGACTTGAACACTGTTAACACAAATTCCCTAAGAGTTCAAAGGCCTCCCCAGAGAAGATGCTGACACAATTTCTGCATCGCTCTCCAACACACATTTCTCAGCCACAGAATATTTTAGAGAATTTTACATGATACATAAGAGAACCACATCTCTCTCACATTTGACCTCAGAGATTCATGTTGTGACATACTTTTCTATCATGTGCACTAGAAATGAAAAATCTCAAAAATGGAAATTTGGGAACTTGGTCTTACAAAAACAAAACTGTGCCTGGGTTCTAGTATTGAAATGAGTATTAAAGAAGTTGCTTCTTATGAACTTTAGAAGAGAGGTGGTATTTTCATGTGAGTGACTTAAGAACTAGCAAATTGCTAAGATGATTGGACACCCAAATTCCCCATCTTAAGAATATATATTAATCTTAAAATTATACTCCTAATATAAGTCCCCAAACATGTAGCTAAGAACATGAACTCCTAAGATGAGCTAAGAAAAAAAATTATTGATGTTTGACTTAGTTAGCTCTTCTTTCTGACAGGAGATTAAAGCTGCCTGTGAGGTTTCTTTGACTCTGACTCATTTAATTCATTTAGACATTGCCAGCAGAGCAAGCTACAACAAAGCAGATCTATTTTAACAAGCTCACTCCTGGCTGTCCTAATAAAGAAAAATAATTGAATTGCTGATTTTGATTTTTTTTTAAAAGGTACTCAGCATTTGAGTATTTGGCTTCACACACTAAATAAACATAGAAATATTACATCATCTTCCCCACAGGATTAACCCTAGGTACCCACCCTTTAGGCTAGTGTAGCATTGAAATATCTTGAGCTTAGTTTATTGTAATTGCATTTTTTTTTTCTTTTTTAATGCTTCTCAGCCCTGGTTACACACTGGAAAGTTTGGGCTTCTTTGTTTTATTTATTTATTTAAGATTTTATATATTTATTCATGAGAGGCACAGAGAGAGAGGCCGAGACACAGGCAGAGAGAGAAGCAGGCTCCACGCAGGGAGCATGACATGGGACTCCATCCCGGGTCCCCAGGATCAGGCCCTGGGCCGAAGACGGTGCCAAACCGCTGAGCCACCAGGGCTGCCCTGTAATTGCACTTTTAAATTAAAACCTTAGGATCTTACTTGAAACCGGTACCAGTTCTGAGCACACAGATCTGCATGAATAAGTGACTACATTGATGTTAAACGTATCTACAGTCGGTGGATTTCTCAAGAGGCATCTGTGGCGGCCAAGAGTGAATCTGTCAAAGTGGGCAGTATGGAGAGCTGCAGCAGCAAGCTGGTGACCAGACATGGTTTTATTCCATTCTAACAGGATTTAAAAAAAAAAAAAATATCCCTGAACATTGAAAAAAAAGATTCGGGCAGCCCCGGTGGCCCAGGAGTTGGGTGCCGCCTTCCGCCTGGGGTGTGATCCTGGAGACCCTGTATCGAGTCCCACGTCGGGCTCCCTGCATGGAGCCTGCCTCTCTCTCTCTGCCTCTCTAGGTCTGTCATAAATAAATTAAAAAAAAAAACAAAAAAAAAAAAACAGGTTCCACTTAAAAATTCAGACTTGGAATTCTCGAAGATTTTTTAAAACTAGCAATGGGGAGTCTCACCCCAAATCAGAGGAGCTGAATAGCAGCAGCCTCTTCCCCTGCATGGTCTATGCATGTGGACTTCAACCCACCAGCCTCATTTGTAGTCTACACCTGACCTCTAACACTTGAGTAGAGGACCACTAAGGCAGAGAGTAGGGCAGAAAACAGAAATAAAGGACATATACTAATCCCGCAGTTGGCATGAAGAGAGCTTTATATTTGTATATTAGCTAGCTCACACTGTATTTACTGATAAGGCAGACTGTACATCCACTAAACGGTAGGTCTATGCAGCTAGGTTGAATAAGCTTGTTCAGATAACAACTTACATTTTACTGTAGAGTAGATGGCCCCTGTATCTTGTAAAGGGTGCAAGAGGAGGAGATTATAATGAAAATTGTACCAATAACCCACAGCTTTAGATATCTGAACCTCACAATGAGGTCAGGAGGTAGGTATTTTACAGATTAGGAAGGTAGGCAAAGCAACATACTTGATGTTAAACAAGTACTGAGAGCTAGGGCCACTGTCAAAGCCAGATGTGACAGAAAAAAAAAAAGTGTCTTAATTTTACCATGTTTTCTTGGATCTATTCCCCCATCTCTACAAAATGAAAAAGTATTAATCATTTGACTTTCAGAGGCATGCACTAATGATATTTGTATAATGCTTGTAATTCTATATTCTATGGAATATTCGTTCATAATATAAATATTTCAAGTTTAAAAATGTAGAACTTTGAACAGAACCTTTTTACCAACCTCCCCGTAAGCAGTTACCCTTCCTTGCATTAATTTGGCAGCAGCTGTAACAGAAACCCAATTAACAGTGGCTCGAACACATTAGCAATGTATTTCTCTTCATATACAGTGTAGGAAGAAGTCTATAGCTGGTATCGGGGTTGCAAGTGATCAAGTCCTAGGCTTTTTACTTGTTCCACTGTCCTAGAGTAATGCTCTCATCCCCCTCGTAGAAGATAGCTTTCTACTTTCTCAACCCAAGTGCAGAATGGATAGTAGTAAAAGAAGCTTACTTTCCCTTGAAAAATAGGAGGTTGCACACATTATTTTCACTCAAAGCTCATTAATAAGAACTTAAGCCATATAACCACACCTAGATGTAAGGGAGTCTAAGCGACATAGTCCTTAGCTAGGGGGCCATGTATCCAGCTAAACTAGGTTTATGGTAGGAGGAGGAACCAACACTGTGAGAAAGCCAAGTATCTTGGGCACAACTTTTATTTATTTATTTTTAATAAATTTATTTTTTATTGGTGTTCAATTTGTCAACGTACAGAATAACACCCAGTGCTCATCCCATCAAGTGGGCACATCTTTTAAAACTTATGTAAGCTACTACACCAAACGACACTTCCTTCTGAGGTGAACACACCTCTGTTTCTTACAACCCAACTTTGCCTTTCCTTCCATTTTTTTCACTCAAAGTCCTGAGCCTATTGAAAAGGCTTCCCTAGGTTAGATATTATATCCACATTTAACTACAAATTTCTTGCTATTCTTTTTCAGTGTTTTCCTCTCCCATTTCTGAATTTTCCTGCACTGTTCTCACCTGGGAATTAGTATAACCCAATGTTTCAACAAGTGTCAGTCTTCTTCCTGATTAATTCAAAATACCAATTTCTGATTACCTCCTGTGTGGAGGGAGGATAATAATCTTAGATGGTATGTGTGTAAATATATATTCAATGGTGTACCATTTTGACTAGAAAAAGACTGTTTATGTTTATATTGCTTAGTTAGCATCAGGTGTATGGAGGCATTTAACAAGTAGCAATCAGTGATAGCAATGCTCCTCACATTTTAACAGAATCTTTGGGCATCCATTAGGCAAGCAAAATTACAACAATTATCAACAATACTCATTTTGCAAATTTATCTGTAAAATCAATGCAGTCATAATCAAAAGCTCAGCAGGCTTTTTGGAGATCTTGACAAGCTGATTCTGAAATTCATATGGAAATGCAAAGGGCCCATAATAGCCAGGACAACCTGAAAAAGGGCAAAGTTGGAGGGCAACCACTACCTTATTTCAAGTCTCATCAACAAGCTAGAGTAATCAAGGAATTGTGGTGTCAAAAATACACAAATCACTGTAACTAAATAGAGAATCCAGAAATAGGCCCACACAAACATGGACAACTTGTTTCAACAAAAGTGTAAAGGCAATTGAATAGAGGGAAAAATGGTCTTTTCAATACATGATGCTAAGATAATTGAATGTACTTATGAAAGAAAATAAACTTTCATCTATAGCTCACATAATATGCAAAAGTAAACTCAAAAATGGATCAGAGACCTAAATAATCAAGACCATAGTTCAAAGAACAAATTGATAAATGAGAATTTGTCAAAATTGAAAACTTCTCTTCAAAAGACATTAAGAGAATGAAGAGATAAGCCACACAGAAAATATTTGCAAATTATTTATCTGGTAAAGTACTTGTATCTGGAATATAAAAAGAATTCTCAATCCGTTAATTAATAATGGAATTTAAAATGAGGGTGGGTACGCAAAAGATTTAAACAGACATATTACCGAAATAGATAGTAAAGAAACATGTGAAAAGATGCTCCACACCATCAGTCATTACAGAAGTGCAAATTAAAACCACTATGTGACATCATTACAAATTGGTTAGAATTTAGAAGACTGACCAGGCTAAGCATTAGCAAGGATGTAGAACAACTGCTGGTAAGAAGAGAAGTGGTAAAACAATTTCGGAAATGGTTGGGCAGTTTCTTATAAAGTTAACTATACACCTACCACATGATCCAGTCATTCCACTTTTGAATATTTTTTCCAAAAGAAATAAAAGCCTATGTTCATACAAAATCTTGTACATGAGTTTGCATAGAAAATTTCTAATAACCCCAAGCAACAACTTCAATGTCCATGGACAGATGAGTGGCCACACAAATTGTGGTATATCTATAAAGTGGAAAACTATTCAGCAATAAAAAGTAAGCTATTAAGAGATGCAAAAATTTTAATCAATTTCAAAATAATTATGCAGAGAATAAAAGAAGCCAGACAAGAACACATACTATGAATCCATTTGTATAAAATTATGAAAATGCAAACCAATTCATAGGGACTGAAATCAGGCCAGTGGTTGCCTCAAGTGAAGTTGCTGGGAGGGACTTACTACAAACTGATGGCAACAAGGGTTTCGTTTTGTTTTTGTACTTTTGGTGTATAGTAATTCAACACTTCCATATGTCACCCGTGCTCATCATAAGTGCACTCCTCAGTCCCCACCATTCATCCCCCCAACCCCTTTCCCTCTGGTAACCATTAGTTTGTTCTCTATAGTCAAGAGATGGTTTCTTGGTTTACCATTCTCTCTCTCTTTTTTTTAATCTGTTCATTTGTTCTGTTTCTTAAATTCCACAGGAAGGTTTTCTGACTAGTGGGAATGTTCTATAACTGAGAATCAAACTATGTCAAAACTCAGAGCTGGAATATCTCTATGATGGTATAGGTTAAAATAATAGATGAATTGCTGGGCCTTTTGTATATACAATGAAACAAAACCAATTTTTAATAGAAAATAATCTAAAATACTCACTTTCCTTGATGCTGGCCTTAACATAATATCAGAGTATAATTCAAGAAAAGCAAAATTCAAAAGTTTCAAGAGAAAGCCAAGGGTAATGATGATTTTACTCATTCCAGAGAAAACTTCTTGGTACAGATGTAAATATTCCCTATACAAGATAGAACCCTAACCTGGACACATCCAATCGCTGTTTCCTCAGAAATAATGGTCCACATCAAAAGACAAATGGATGAGCAAGTTCTAGCTTAATAAAAACAGTTATGAAACTCCTAGCAAATTCTCCTTATGATGAAATACCAATGAAACAGATAAAAGTAATGCATACTTATTCAGTTAAGTTTAAATTTTCACATTTTAGTAGAAAATGTATATTATTGCTTACATTATCATGTGGGCCTTAGAATTCAGAAAGAGCTGGTTCATCTGTTTAGAAAAACATTCACTGAAAACTTATTAACACAAAGCCTATTTTATAATTAAGTGTTCAAGCACTATGATAGATAATAGAGATACATCAGTAAGCAAGAGATTCATAACTTCATGCAGTTTATTTTTGGCATAGTTTAGAGTCTCTTTCAGAAAGCATAGCCACGGTGATTTTAGCCTTGAAAAATGTCAAAACAAAAATAACCAATTACTAATCTTTATCCTCCATACACACACATACACACACACACACACAGACCTAACTATGATTGGGTTATGTCCCAATATACTCATTATAAGTTGAAAATTCATTTAATACACTTAAACTATCAAACATCATTATTTAGCCTAGCCTACTAAACATACTCAGAACACTCAGCCTGCAGCTGGGTTAAGTCATGTAACACAAAGCCTATTTTATAATTAAATGTTGAATAGCTCATGTAATTTATTGCATACTGAAAGTGAAAAACAGAATGGTTCTAAATCTATTGGTTATTTACCCTCCTTATCACAGGGCCGACTGGGAACTGTGGTTTGCTGCCACTGCCCAGCATCAGAAGAAATTATAGACTGCATAATGCTAGCCCAGGGGCAGGAATCAAAATTCCAAGTATGGTTTCTAATGCATGTGCATCACTTTCACACCATTGTAAAATCAAAAAATTGTAAGTTGAACCACTGTTAGTTGTGGACCATCTGTATATTTATACAGATTTTAGTGTTGCCAGATAAAATATAGAACTTCGTCTCTAACTTGAATTTCAGCTAAATTATGAATAAAATTTTAATATAAGTATTTCTCAAATATTGCATGGGACATACTTACACTAAAATTTTAGTTTATTGTTTAGCTAAAATCCAAATTTAACTGAATGTCCTGGTTGATGTTTTGTACTAAATCTGGCAATCCCAGTATATATATATTACACATACACACATATATTGGGGATCCCAACTATCTTTATCTACCGAAATAGATATATACTTATCTGTATGGTATATGTCATGTCTATTTTTAAGCAACTTAACTTCTTGTAGAAGCTTCCAAGATGAACTGTGTGCAAATTATTATCCTAGGTAATTAAATATAATGATTAGTGATTTAAACTTATTTGGTATAAACCAATTAAGTACTGTAGGCCAATTACCAAAAATGATTATTTTATTTAAACTATTATGACTGGAAATAGTGGGCTATCAGACCAGTTTTCTCTGAGGCCACTGATAGTTCAAGAATAAAATATTAGCATATCTTACAGAGGGATTCATACAAAAAAAAGGATTTAAAAAAAAAAATCACTAAGCTACTGAATAAACAAGGAAAAAATTTCCATATTTTACCCTACTAAAATTAAAATATTTTTCAAAATATTTTGAGAGAGAACATGAGTAGAGGTAGAAGGGAGAATGAGACACCCCATCGAGCAGGGAGCCTGATACAAGGTTCCACCCCAGGACCTTGGGATCATGACCTAAGCTGAAGGCAGATACTTAATCAACTGAGCCACCCTGGCACCCATAAAATTAACATCCTTCATGTTAAAGGGGATTGTAGGAAATGACTGCTGCTACCTACATATCTACTCCCAACTCCAAACAACATGAAGATTTTTGGCCTGCTACTCCGACAGATACAGAGCTGGGAGTTAGCATGGCTTTGGGCTCTGAGAACAGCCAGAGAGAGACTCTAAGTGAGGCTTTCTTTTGGTGCTGGGCAAGAGCTCGAGACCCATCTCAGACTGCCCAGGACAAAGATTAGAAAGAAGTTTTAGAAAAAGCTTGTCCCCAGGAATCTTCTTACCATGGAGAAAATAGCATTATATTCTTCCACATTAAGGGGTCAGATTCCCCCCAACGAAATAAGCCAAGCAGGTGCTGAATAGCTGTTGTAGGTCCTACCATTCCGGAGGCTGGAGGTAAGAAAACATTAGGATCCTCGTGGCTTGTTTTGGTAGCTGACCTGGACCCTGGCGACCTGCCAACCCTTGCACTGCCAGCCTATGCAGGACTACCACCATACATCACTCACTGTACTGCCACAAGTTGAGGTAACCAGCCTATAACAACTTGGTGATATAAAAACACAGCTCAAGGACCCAGCAGCCAGAGAAAGGAAGAGCAGTATGGACAAATGCAGTTTTCCTGGTGAAAAAGAATGGCTATAGGAAAAAGATGAAGAAAAAGGTGTTCAAGAGGATTCAGATGAGTAGGGAGTTGACCAAATCAGCAAAAACAAGAAAGGAAAAAAACCAAAATATTGTTTATAAGAAAAGTAGACAAAGGATAAAATGAAATATATCTGTTCTATTGAATATCAACGGACTGATTTCTTCCATGGAAGTCAGATTGTCGTATTGGTTAAAGTACAAAAACTAAAGGCAAACAACTTAAAGCAGTACAGAAAGGTTAAAGGTAAAGAAATCCACAAAAAATACCAAACTAATGCAAGTAAGAGTGAGGATATTAACATCAGATGAGGTTGATTTGCCGCATGGTAAAATATGCATTTTTGAAATTAATTTTAACAATAAATTGGAAAGCAAATTGAAGGAAGGAGTAAGACTAGATACAGGAAAAGATACTAAACAACCATAACTTCAGGTTAATTTTGGCCCATATCAAGTTAAAATGGAGAACATTTCTTTCAAAATGTTGGTAGTCCAAGGAAATAAGAAAAAAATCAAATAATGTTTAGTTTGGTGTGGTCCTCAGCAGCTTTAACATCACCTGAGAACTTGTTAGAAATTAGATTGTAGGGCCCCACCCTGGCCTCATAAAAACTCTGGCACCCAGGGGATTCTGATGACATTGAAGTTAAGTACTCAAGATTAAGCTGCTTTCTATGACCATTAACTTTTAAGAACAAAAAAATTAATATTTAATTATGTAACACCCTGTAATATCAGTCCAAAACTTCAGTGAAAGTTAGGCTCACATAATACGGGAGCAAAAAAACATAAGCAAAAATTATTGGAAAAGTAAAGAGAATCAATAAAACTACAATTAGATAGACTTAAATAGAAGTCTTCCAGAATTGGACACACCCATTACACAAGTCAGTAATTTTATGATATATGTAGATCCTTAAATCCCTTTTAGTAAAGAATATATATATATTCTCTCCCATAGGTTCATGAAACATTTACAAAATCAATCATGTATTTGGCCAAAGAGAAAAGCTTCACAAATTGAAGTTTTTAAAAAGAATTTATATATATATATAGATAGATAGATAGATAGATTTTTTAAGTTATCTTCCTTGACCACACCCAAATAAAGTTAAATTATAAAAGCTTCAGCTTTCAGAAAGTTAATCTGAATCAAAAAGAAAAAGTAAATTACAAACTATTGAGAAAGCAATTAAGGAACAGTAAAATCTACACACTGAGTGAATTTGTTAACTTAAATGTCTTTATTTATGAGAGACACAGAGAGAAAGAGAGAAAGAGAGAGAGAGAGAGAGAGAGAGAGAGAGAGAGAGAGAGAGAGGCAGAGACACAGGCAGAGGGAGAAGCAGGCTCCATTGAAGGAGCCTGACACGGGACTCGATCCCAGGACTCGGAGATCATGCCCTGAACTGAAGGCAGACTCAACTGCTGAGCCATCCAGGCATCCCAAAGGTCTTTATTACTAAAGAGAAAAGCAGAAAAAAAACTGAAACAAGCCCATTTATCAGAAATTAGGAAATGGGTAAGAAACAGAAAATAAGGTAAAGGCTGAAATAAACTAGAAGGCAAAACAAACCAAAATAAAGCATATAATGAATAAATAAATCCAAAAGTAAAAAAAAAAAAACTTCTAAGATAAATTCTGTGAATTTGATTAAAAGAGAGTGCACATGGTAGGGCACACACGAGAGGGCACTTGGAAAAATATGCAGGATTAAAAATAAGAAGGAGACAAACCACAGATACAGGCATGATTAAAAGAATTATAAGAGATTACTGCTTGCAAGTCTATGGCTACAAATTTGAAAACACAGAGGAAGTGAATGATTTCCTAACAAAATAGAAATTACTTAAATTGCCAATCACTGCAGAAGATGTCGGGCTGGTGATTAAGAATCTATCGTGGAAAAAGGTCCAAAGACCAGATGGGTTTAATCTTTAAATAACAGATGATTCCAATGTTTAAACATTTCCAAGCCATGGAAAAAGGAGGAGGGGGGAATCCTAATTAATTTTATGAAGTCAGATTAATTTTATTTTATTTTTTAAGATTTTATTTATTCATGAGAGACACAAAGAAAGAGAGGCAGAAACACAGGGAGAGAAAGAAGCAGGCTCCATGCAGGGAGCCCAATATGGGACTCGATCCTGGGACTCCAGGATCACGCCCTGAGCTGAAGGCTGGTGCTCAACCGCTGAGCCACCCAGGCGTCCCGAAGTCAGATTAATTTTAATTCCAAAGCCTGATGATTTTCTTAAGAAATGCTACACCCATTTCACTTAAAATTGCAGCTACATTTTGACCAAAATATTAGCAAATAAAAAGGCAGCTTGGTTCTGTCTGTTCAGATTCCCTGGATAGACTCTGAGGTAGAAACATGCATGCCAGGTGATTTGGGCTAGTGTGCTCAGGAACAACAGCTTTGCCAAAGTGAGAGGCAGCAACTGGCAACTGGGGTAGGGAAAGAAGTTGAACTGCAGTTTGGTTACAACAGAGGTTCCCGCTTAACCCACAGAGACCTCTGAACCTGTCATGGAGGACAGACTGCTCCCAGCGGGGAGACGTACCTGTGAGCAACCCCAACACGACAGCTGGGGGAAAAAAATGCCTCCTGCTGATAGTGGCACCTGAGCAGTACACCATAGCATCCATTAGACTCAAGGAACTCAAGTTTCAAAGGATACTCTATGGACAAGTAGAGTGTATTCCTGATTCCAAGTGTGGTTTGATATCAAGAAATCTATCACCCTTATTCTTTGCATCAACAAACTTTTAAAAAATGTATTAAGATCACATAATTTTTAAAAAATCACATAATTATTAGATGCTGAAAAGGCATTTGATAATTTTGTTAATTCATCAGCCATTTATGACACATCTAGTTTTACATATTGCAGATGAGTAAATGTATCATATTCAGATTTATGTACGTGTAATCTTCTTCTTTCTTGGCTCTCCCTCTACATCTCCACCCACATCACCCCCAGTACAGTAAGCAGAAAATAACTATAATATACTGACTCTAAGTAGATACAGATTTAAATTTGTCCCAGATTTGTTTCAGGAACAAGCACCCTTGCACTATCAGGTTCACTTTTACATAGGCAAGTGTTAGACATTTTTAATTAAATTAAAAATTCTCCATTTCCAGGGCCACTCTCTAGCTGTGCATTGAGCACACGACTGGTATTCCTTGGAGATAATCAACTCTGCCAGGATACAAATAAAAGTAAGTAAAAACTAGAAAAATCTTCAACGTGTGGCCATATGTCCACACAGAAAGCACACATCTTAGTGAGACTATAGATGTATAAGTAAATTATCATCTAGTTGTCAGAGAATTAAATCAGATCCACTTAGAAATTCCTAGCCAGTCCATTTTTATTAATGACAAATATTCCCCCAACAGACACACCCTCCCCTACCCATAAGAGAAAAAAAAAAGTTTTAAGTCTTAAGTATGAAAAAAGATGTGTAGAATCTAGGTCTCTTGCTGATACACAACACACATCAAAAATTAATCTGGATCCTTACCTTTGCAGACTTTATCTGGTGGCTTTATAGATGGAAAATCTCAACCACTGGAAGGACTTCTAAGACTTAAAAGCACAGCTGGCCTCAAAGATTGCTAGAACCATAGCTTGTCCCCTATAGAACTCACCAACTCTGAAAGCTTACTCTAGGCACAGCTCTAAGGTTGATATATGTTTGCACATGCTCCAGCCCAGGTGTGGATTCTTAGAACAAGTTGCAGTTAGGGAGCAGAACTGCTTTCACCTGTTTCCCAGACACAACCCGGGACAATCTCAAACCAAAAGAATTTCTAGAGGCTGCTTGCTTCCAGAACAAGCTTACAGAGTTGACTCCAACTAAACATTTAATGGTCTGTCCAGGGTGAAGTTTATTTTCTTTTTGTGGACAGAGCTTCATGGAAATCCTAATGATAATAGAAGTTTTCTTGATAAATATTGAATCAGGGGGCAATTGAATTTCAAGTCTAATGTCTGCAAGCTAAGTCATCCTAATAGATTGATTTCAAAATAGATGCGAGATGCCCAGTGTGATCTCAGTACTTAAAGTCTGGTGGCTAATACTCCTTTTCCTTTGGATAGTGGCTGAATGAGTGCCACTAAGATTTTCTTCTACAGTTTTCCTTTTCTCAATGTTGTTAATTCTAACTAATCTCTCTTTAAATCAGCATTCTATTTTATATATGTAAAGCTAAATTCATATGTGTTGGGACATTTTTATCACATTGCCAATAACTAGATCCTTTTCCTAGTATTGATACTACATGAAATAGAAAAAGACCTAAACTGGGTCCAAAATACATGTTTGGCATAAATTTTTCTTTAAAGAAATTTTTTTAAAAAATCAAGAAGAAAAACAGGTCTTCCTTTTTTATTTATTTGTTTTTACATAAAAGAAAGAGCTAGCAAAAGTAGACAGGAGCCACTTATTTCAAGCAGTTGAGGTCATCATCCTATTGGACACAGAGGACTGGACTGGATGAATCCTTTGGATTCTTTCCCAGCTCTTTATTATATGGCTTATGTGACAAAAGATACTTCTTCACATGTTATTCTTCCACTGACAGCAAGAACATTTGTGAAAAA
Source organism: Vulpes lagopus (assembly GCF_018345385.1). Classification (NCBI taxonomy): domain Eukaryota; kingdom Metazoa; phylum Chordata; class Mammalia; order Carnivora; family Canidae; genus Vulpes; species Vulpes lagopus. The sequence continues at coordinate 32,717,665 of NC_054824.1, forward strand.
AATGTAAATAATTCTGAAGCACAACAGATCTCCAATTCTTTATAAGAAACAGATTTTTTTTGGACTTGAGATAATTAATTTCATATTTTCCATCCATTTTGGTGCTACTTTCCCAAGCCTTTATTTCTTTTCATTTTAATTCTCCACAAATTCTTTGCTGGAAAACTTCAATTACATTTAGCTATAGAGAGGTAGTTAGATGGTGCATGCATAAATTATATGATTTAATGATTCTTACAGCCCTTTGTTAAATAATAGTAATATATCTCTAGTCAACTGATATAAAACCAAGGTCAATTTATTTTATTTTTAAAGATTTTATTTATTTATTCATGAGAGACACAGAGAGAGAGGAGCAGAGAGAGAAGCAGGCTCCATGCAAGGAGCCCGATGTGGGACTTGATCCCAGGTCTCCAGGATCACACCCTGGGCTGCAGGCGGCGCCAAACTGCTGTGCCACCGGGGCTGCCCAACCAAGGTCAATTTAGTTAAGTTGTAATGTTAAAACAACCCAAAGCACATTATATTGAATACTTCTTGCAAACAATATGATTAGCTTATCTTTATTTTATTCCTTAAAACAAACACAAACCAACCTACCTACCTCACATTGTCAATCAGAATAAAGTTGTGGCATTGAACTAAGGTATAAAAATCTAGATGGAAGTTTAGCAATAGTGATTTACGAACTTCTCAAAGGCAATTTGGTGCTAACAAGAATAATTGCCAAGTGATGTGGCTTTCATCTGCAGTCCTGCCCCTAGGCGTGATTCTAGGGCAGGCAATACCTGCACAACCACAGTGAATCAGAGAGTGAGATCATATTACCAATCCTGATCACTCAAAACTTAACTAATGGTTGAGTTTTATTTCTTTGCCTAAATGGACTAATTTCTTCATCTGTGCAGATGTTTGCCCATGTTCTTTTCATTCATTGCTCACTCCTTTCATCTACCCTACACATACAAAGGATTTCTTCTCCTTAGCAACTCTGGAATATTTATAAAGGAGGAACTTATGGAAAGCACTCTGCGTAGAACTGGGAATGGAGAGAGAAGCAAACACTCTGTTTTACTTTTAATTGTATGTTAACTAAAGGCGGGTTTGTGGAAATGCTTAAGATTATGGTGGAGGGTGCTGAAATAAGAGAGACCTTACCCAGGTGATAGATGAGACAGAAATCAAGATTCCTAGAGAGAATCATGTCATACTTCAAAGAGAAACCACTAGGGTAGAACATAACTCAAGTCCAGGATAAAGAAAAAAGAAATGCATGGAGTATGGTTGAGGGGAACCGCAGGGTTCCATTAAATACCTCTGAATAAGGCAGATCCTTTTGCCAGATATTGATTGCCTACTAATGCTACAGCTGAGTACCACCAGGGCGATCCATAATTAAGGACTCCTAAGCCTCAGTATTGAGAAATATCGATACTTGAGTTTCTCTGTAACATTTTCCTGAGGATCTGCCATGAAACGAATGTGCTACAGGGTCCTCCCTCCATTCCTGGTTATGATATACAAACTTTTGTATTGCTTCTAAGGTCCCTATCTCATGTCATTTAATTGGCAACACAATAGAAAGCTTCCAATGGATGAGAGAAATGAAGAGAAAATATGCCCTTTCTGTGTCCCTTTTTTGTATGGTTTTCTTTTAGGGTGATAACTCCACTATAAAGATGCTGAGAGTTTGCTGCTTTCCTTTCACTTTGCTGGAAGATTTTTCTTGCAATGTGTTCACACAGCCATGGCCTGGAAAGTGTGTCATGTATTATTACCTGCCTTTCCCTATCTTTCAAGAGGCATGGATATAGGGGACCATGTCTTTGGACTGAGAATCAGAACTAATTGCCAGTCCTAGTTCTATCATTTTTTTAAATGTGTAACTTCAAACAAGTCACTTTACATCTCTAAGCTCCATTTATAAAATGCAAGAGTTAATAATTTTCCAGTTTTCAACTTTTTTTAGTACTAGAAGGCTTATTTGCAAGAAGAATTTTATTCAAAAACCCTAACAAACAAAACAGATCAGCGTGGAATTGCTGAATTAGAAGTAGGGAAACAGTGAGTGGTACGTGGAGCCCTGTTTACTTCTGTTGTATTAGCCCCTCTGAGTCACTTAACTCAGGAGACTGAAAACCCATTTTAAAAGCACAAATCTAGATGAGCCTTTCCAGATCTCTCCACTTGGATGCAGAACATCTGGCTCAATTTCAATTAGTATGTATAATGTCAGAGAAAGGAAAGTCAGGAAGTAAAAACCTTGAAAAATATAAAAAAGAAAAACATGTTTTTTCCTAAGAGCAGATAATGGACTACAGATCTATGTAAGGAGTATTTGTTAAAGAGGCTTGATTTCCACTGTTACATCTCCTGATTACCATCTTGGTTCGGATGGGTGAGGCTAGCTTTACAGTGGAGACTCTCCCTCCATGCTGAATGCAAGGACACCCTCATCCTACAGACTTAGGTTTGCCCCAGTTCCCAAGCCCTCTTCAGCGGAGGAAAGACCCATACAAATAAACTTAGCCTCACTCCCACCTGCCATTCCATCTTGCAGCTCCAGAAACTGTCATCCAGAATCCAGTGACCTAACTCACTCTGCAGGGTCACTGTGTCTCCACAGGTCCTCTATATGGCCAGACAAATAATGGGTCAGGAACAATATAAGAAAGTTCTGGTACAAAGAAAAAAACTTAAAAGATAGTAATTACTCTTATTTCTTGAGCATTAACTATATCCCAGGTATTATGCTAAGAGTTTTATTACTATGCACATAGTAGCAACAATCCGACAAGGCAGGTTTTATTATCCCCTCCTCACAGGTAAAGAAACCGAGACTCAGAGTTTTTAAAGACACAGTACAATATCTAGCAAACCACAATGAGCCCTGAGCACCCGCAGTCTCCTTTCCCTGCCCCTGGAGCTATGGCTGGGACACCAACAAGACCCAGAGATCCCGACAGACCCTTGCAGCTCTGGATGACTGGTCTCCTCTTTGGTGCAGCTGACAAGCTGGTCACAGGGAGATCATCAACCAAATATGGGCTGTTTATTCGTAAAATGATCTAACGTTTAAAATACCACTAGCTGTTTGGAAAATATTTTAGATCACTGACTATGATAGAACGTAATTTACATTATGGAAGCAATCATTTAATCACTGCAATTAGCCAAATGATTACCTATGCAGCTAATTATCTTTTAATTATGTAATTAAAAAATTAAACATTATATTATTCTAGCCAATGCTAAATTCTTTTTTATAATTTCCCAATGAAAAGTATAATTTACTATATGATACAATGTAATTTCCTACAGGAATTAAGTTTCATTTTATTTTAATTACAGGGTAGCTCTTCTCATAACTACCGTGACCCACACATAACCAATGAGAGAACTTGGCTTTTCAGGAAAATGTAATTCGTAAAGCCTAAAACAAAGGCAGTCAGGTTTTTTCAGATGTATTAAGAAAGTGATGACTCTCCATACAAAAAGATACCATCGATCTAGCAAGTGGTTCTCAACCAGCTGCACATTTGAACTCGCTGTGGAACCCAAACAACAATAACAACAAAACCACCTCATGCCCAGAGGTCACACCCAGGGATTCTGATTTAATTGGCCTGAGGTGGGGCTCACCGTGTTTTAAAATTGTCTCCAGGTGTGATCCTGATATGCAGCCAGGGTTGGGAACTATGGAGAAAGTAATTTTAGCTTGTGCTTCCTGTAGTGGTATTTTGTTTTTTTGTTGGGAGGGGTGAGGGACCGGCAGGAGGCGCTTATGGGTAAACAATCAAGAACCATTATGCTGGGCATGTGGGAGCAGTAAGGCAGGGTTTCAAGGATGATTGCAAAAGAGCCAGACAACCAATCTGACTGAAGGTTTATAACTAGAGAATTAGGAGTTTGCAATTACAGAAAGGTAGAGACACAGGCTACAAGCCAAGATTCTAGATAGTCACACTCAGTTGCCAAATAATCCAGGATCATTTTTCAGAGTCTTGCAAAATGGTTAGATAATTTATCGGCTGTGGGACTATGCACCTTGGATCCAAAAGTAGAAGCTACTTAAGTTAATGGACTCCTTATAAAATTCTTGGCCAAAGGAAACCTATGAGTAGATTCAATAGCTATTGTTCAGAAACTTATTCTACTCAATTCATTTCAGTATACAAATACATACTTCACTCTTGCCAGCCCGTGAATATAACTCCATTATGACAAAGTTGAATGACAGGTAGTTTCTGCCCCAGGAGGCTCACAATCTGGTGGTATCCTAAACTTTCTGACACTGCCTGGAGAAAGGATGGAGGAATCTTGACTACAACAGGTTCAGTCCCGAGACAAGCATAGTTATGGGGCTATCTTCACCACCAAGGATGTTTCTTCTTGTTCTTCTCCTCCTCCTTCTTTTAGAGAGAGAGAGAGAGAGAGAGAGAGAAAGGGAGGGGGGCAGGGATAGGGAAAGGGAGAGAAAGCATCTCAAGTGGACCCTATGCTCAGCACAGAGCCCCATATGGGGCTCGATCTCATGACCCCCGAGATCATGACCTTTGCCAAAATCAAGAGTTGTGCGCTTAACTGACTGAGCCACCCAGGCGCCCCCAAAGATGTTTCATTGAGCAGTGCTCAATGATCACACTATTCCATATGCCAAGCAGTTAAGACAACCAACCCCAGAAGCCTAAAAGCATGTGTGTATGAAACCTGAGCACAGAGCTGAAAGGGGGCATACATGAGTTTGTTCTTTTTTAAAATAGCTTTTTGAGGCATAATTGACATAAAATTAACTGCACATATTTGATATGTACAATTTGATAAGTTGGATATTCCTGAAATCATCACCACATTTAAGATAATAAACATATCCATCATCCCCAAAAGTTCCCTCTGACACCTTCATGATCCCTTCATCTACCCCTCTCTCTATTCTGAAGCAACCATTTATTTGCTTTCAATCACTATTAATGAGTTTGTATGTCTTAGAATTTCATTTAAATGGACTGATACAGTATGTATTCTTTTTTTGCCTAGGTTATCAATCAGCATAATTATTTTGAGATTCACTAACGTTGATGGGTGGATGAATAGATCATTTCTTTTTATTGCTGAATAACAGATCCTCATATATGTAGATCACTATTTATTCACCTATTGATGTGTACTTTGTTTTTTGTTTTTGTGTTTTAAAGGTTTTATTTATTTATTTGAGAGAGAGAGAGCATGAGCAAGAGAGCACAAGCAGGGGGAGCAGCAGAGGGAGAGGGACAAGCAGACTCTCCACTAAGCAGGGAGCCTGACTCAGAACTCAATTCCAGGACCCCAAGATCATGACCTAAGCTGAAGGCAGCAGCTTAACCAACTGAGCCACCCAGGCACCCCAATGGATACTTTGGATACTATAAATAAAACCACTATGAACCTTCATGTTCACAACTTTTTATGGACATATGCTTTCTTTCTTTGACCTTGGGTAAATAAGAGGAAAAATGACCAGATCTGTGGTATACGAAGATTTAACTTTTTTAAAGACTGATGAACTATTTTCTAAAGTGGCTATACCATTTTACACTCCCAACTGCTCAAGAGAGTTCCAGTTTTTCTATACCCTTGCCATCTTAACAGATGTGTAGTGGCATCTCATTGTGGTTTTAATATGCATTTCCCTAAGGATCAAGGATGTTGAGTGTCTTTTCATGTATTTAGTAGCTATCACCAATCTTCTTTGGTGAAATATCTATTCAAATCTTTCACCATTTTTTATTAGGTTGTTGTTTTCTTATTGAGTTTTGAGAGTTCCAAATATATATTCTGGACACACACCCTTTATCAGGAACATGATTTACAAACATTTTCTCCTAGGTTGTGGATTATCTCTTTATTTTCTTAATGGTGTCTTTTATTTTTTTATATTTTATTTATTCATGAGAGACACAAAGAGAGAGGCAGAGACACAGGCAGAAGGAGAGGCTGGCTCTGTCTGATGCGGAACTCAATCCCAGGACCCAAGGATCCTTACCTGAGCCAAAGGCAGACATTCAACCACTGGGCCACCCAAGTGCCCTTTAATGGTGTCTTTTTAAAAGCAAACATTTTTAACTTTCACAAAGTCTAATCTACCAATTTTTTATTTTATAGATAATAATTTTGGTGTCATATCACAATTTTGATTACTGCAGATTTAGAATAAGTCTTGTCATCAGGTAGTATTAGCCCTCCACCTTTGTTCTTTTTAAAAATTGCTTTGGCAGTTTCTAGATCTTTTGCTTTGATTTGAGATCTTATTCTTTTTAACGTCAATGTTCAGTGTTAGACATTTTTCCTTTACATATTGCTTTAAAGGTACTCTACAAATTTTGATATATTGTGTTTTCATTTACAATCAGTTCTAAAGATACTGTCATGTTCTTTTTTATTTCTTCCACCTGTGCATTATTGATGCCAGACCAATATCTGCAGATTTTTCACACTCTTTCTGTTATTGATTTCTAATTTAATTCCATTGTAATCAGAGGACATACTCTATGTGACCTGCATACTTTTCAATTTATTGAGACATTTTTATTACTCAGAATATGGTCTACTTTGGTAAACATTCTGTGTACATCATGAAAAGAATATATATTCTGTTTTTGTTGGATGCAGTGATCTATAAATTTCCCTGTATGTTTCATTGTCCATTTATTTTTAGATGTCAAGAACAGTTAAAATTAGTTTAAAAACTAAGATTTTTTTGCCATTTCTTTTAGAAAAATATGGTATAATGATTTACAAGAAATATATATTTGGTCATTCAGATAATATTTGGTCAGCCCCAAGGGAGGGGCTAGTTCCCAGGAGGACCAACCACGTGATTAGCAGGTTGGAACTTTTAGTCCAGCTCCCTGATTTCTGGGGAGGAGAGAGGTATTGGAGGGTGAATCAGCCCACAGCTAGTGACTTAGTCAATCATGAAGATGTAATGAGGCCTCCCTAAAAACCAAAGAGGACAGTTTTTTTATCTTTTCTTTTTTTTTTTAAGGCATCTTCCATGCATGGCGAACTAGAACACTTCAACATATCACCAAGCCAGACCTTAAGCTCCATGAGGACAGAAGCTCCTTTACTAAGGATCTCACCTTATGTCCCTTTATCTGGCTGTTGGTTCATTTCTTTCAGTCTATCCTTTAATTAACTGGCAAATGTAAATGAGTTTTTCCCTGAGTTCTGTGAGCCACTTGCACAAATTATTCAAACCTAAGGAGGAGGTTACTGAGGCAAGAGCCTGGGATTTGTGATTGGCATACAAAACATAAGGGGTACAGACATATGGGACTGAATTCTTAACCTGTAGAATCTGCTGCTATCTTCAGGTAGAGAGTGTCAGAATTGAGTTGAATTCTTACACACCCTGCTGGTATCTGAAAATTGCTTGGTATTGAGGGGAAAACCACACTACCATATTAGAATTGAGTCCAGGAACCTAAAAGAAAAAAAAAGAATTTATATATTGTGGACTCAAGACTCAAGCAGTGTAAGTGCAGAACAATACATACTCTTATCCACCATTCTATGTATCCCCTATATTTAATTATGAAGAAAAAGAGATGTCTTGAGTGAAAAAAAGTTTTGTAACAGTTTTTTAAACATTATTTTATGTTTAATTTTTTAATTTCCTTTGTGGCTCAGTTGGTTAAGTGGACTCTTGATTTCAGCTCAGGTCATGATCTCAGGGTGGTGAGATCAAGTCCCTTATTGGACTCTGAGCTCAGTGTAGAGTCTGCTTATCCCCCTTCCTCCCCCTTTGCTTCTCCCCTTCTGTTCCTCCCCCTGCTTACTCAGCCTCTGTCAAATAAAATCTTTAAAAAAAAATTTCCTCTTGCACAAGTAGGGAAGAATACATTTCAAATTATGTTGCATTTATCTCTAGGTGATACAATTGTGGGTGATTCTAATTTTATTTGTGATTTTTTTCTCTCTTTTTAAAAAAGAAGAACTGATTTTACAATCAGAAGAAGATTTCAAAGTATTTTAAAGAAAAAGTCCTATGTCACATGAATATGGGTTCATTAATTTTGAAATTATTTTGAAATCATTCCTATCCTTATTCTTCATACAATTCACAAAAGATTATAAACATTAGAAGATGGTCAATTTCATCCCAAAACACAAATTCATAACCAGGAAAGACAAGATTGGTACAAATTATTCTTAGCTCTCAGGTGTGAAGATTTTCAAAGCTAGAATCAGAATCTACCACAGCTAGGAAGCACAGTAAAAGACATATCTCATACAATGCTAGAGTCCCCCCACCCCACTCTTCCACCTCAGGGCTGACAGACCCTTTAGCACTCTGGCCCAACTGTGCCTAAGATGGAAAGGCCAGAGTTAGTCTTACCAATACCACCCTACTCTTTTCCTAAACTCAAGAACTGCTCCAAATCACCCTGTCACCACTATCTGCTCCAAACTGCTCTCCTTAATTCGCACCTCATTTAATTCTGCTTAGCTCTCTTTGGATTGTCAATATGAACTCAAACTGACCTTCTGGTTGTGATCCAACACTTCATTAAGAAGTAGTTTTCATAACTTCCCCTTGGTTCCAGACACCAAGATCCCTGGTCAAATGGCATCGGATCCCACACCCAACTCCAAGCCCCGCTTCAGTTTCTACCCCAAAGCTCATCCCAAAGCTGCCTTATCCCCCAACAGAGGTGTCAGAAATTTACCCAATGCATCTCCACAACTGAAAACTCACTATCTCTAAAGGCATCATTTCCTCTTCAGACAGTTCTGCTTATTAGAAAATTAGTTGGAATGTGGAGTTCAGATCTGTCTCCCAGTGGCTTCTAACCAGTAGTTCCATTTCTTCATTTTGGGCCCAAATAAGAGAATAGTCTCTAGAACAATGGTTCTCAAACGTTACAGCACATAATAAATAGCTGGGGAATTCTTTTTTAAGATTGTATTTGTTTATTCATGAGAGACACAGAGAGAGAGGCAGAGACACAGTCAGAAGGAGAAGCAAGTTCCCCACAGGGAGCCTGATGCGGGACTTGAGCCCAGGACCCCGGGGATCATGACCTGAGCCAAAGGCAGATGCTCAACCACGGAGCCACCCAGGTGCCCCAGACACTAACCTCTTCTTATTTGGATTCTATCAGTGGCTAAGCCAGTGATTCTATCACTGATCTAAGCCAGGCTCCTGGGTTCCTATTTTTACTTACATCATTACCAAAAGGGCTCACTTAATTTACAAATATGACAATTTTACTCCAGTAACCAAAATGACTCAGTACTTCTCTTTTGCTTCTATAATAAAGTTCAAGTTTATCAACTTGGCAAAAATCCTTCTCTGAATGTGGCCTCAACCTGCATCTCCTGCCCATTCTCACTTTGCACTTTGAATTCTATTCTCCCACTAAACACACTACCTTGTGCCCTGTACCACTGCTGAAACAGATTTCTCTGCTTGGAATATCTTAATTCCCCAAGGAGCTAATTCCCACTCATTCTTTAGTATTCAACTTGTGCTTTGTCTTTTTTAGGTTAGTAAATTCCCCACTCAGAGATCTCTCATCATTCCTAACACACCTCGCTCATAGCAAGTACAACTTAATTAGGAATTATTCCTTTATAGATGTGTCTCCTCTAACCAACAGTTTATTCATAGTCACATTCCCAATGCTTGGCATATAAAAAATATTCTAAAAATGGCTGTTGAAATTTTAGTGAAGACCAGGTATTCAACATGAACAGCATTTCTCTGATCTATATACTCAACACCAACATTTGTTGGACTGCTGAAAATAGCCTTTGCCATCATTGCCAGTAAGGTTGTAGGACAAAGATATTCTCATGTGGGGTTAAGGAATATAAACATTGATTCACAAAGAGAGTCACTGAGGATGAAGTGTAGCCTGTGACTACCATCATGCAGAATCCAAGCCAATAGAAGATTACAGACTGTTTCTGGAACAGAGAGAGTGACATGAAATATGGAAATTACATGCAGGTTCTGGCTAATGGTCTGGAAAACAAACTCTATAAAGACCTGGAGCAACTGAAAAAGATTCAGGTGCCACTCCTGGGGCCTTCATGCTCAAGGTCAACATACCAAGACCACTCTGGCAGTGGCTGCATCATGGGTATGACCCAAAAGTCCACAAAAAAAGTCTATGGGCCTCGTATATTAGAAAATAGTTTATACACCTTTTAAAAATCCAACTTCGAGTCACTGGTATCGATTATGAAAAATTCCCCTTCCACTTTTTAAAAACAGGGACAGGACTTATGCATCTCCAGTGAACTGGCATTTCTACCATTCTTTATAGTTCTTCTTTTCATATTGGATTGGCAATGTAATTTGCACATTTTTCACAAAACACTGGGATACAGTTTGTTAGAATTAAGAGACTAATTTAAAGTAACTAAGTTCTTCCACCTTGGCCTTCCCTTTTTTCTGCTAACATGTCTCTCCTCTCCCCAGTAAGAAAGAAGTAAAAGCTTAAATAGCATGGTTTTTTTCTAAGTAATCTTTCAACAGTAGATCACTGCTGCCTTGATGCCACCCCATGGACCTCCTACCTCTTTGTTCCTTTTTTTAATCAAACTTTAAAAATTGTAATTATTGTTTCCTGCATATTTGCAAACCTGAACTCATTTTGATCTATAGGTTTTTGCCAGCCCTATGTACTTGCTCTTGGTTGTGTACCTTTTCTTCATGTTACACTCTATCTTGTAAAAAGATGAGATCCCTTTACTGCAGTAGGACAGCAGATTATAGAGAATTACAATCTGGAAATAGGGTTTTCAAGTATAGGTAAAAGTATTCAGTGATGGCAGATGAGGGGGGAACCCAATTCACCAGAATTTGGTATCTATAGAATGTTCCATGAAGGTAGGGTTTGTTGGTCTTTTTGTTCTATTTTTGTTCACTGTTATACTTCCAGGTCCTAGAACAATGCCTGACACTAAATAAATATTTGTTAAATTAATGAAAATAGTTATCAATGGAAAGAGCAGCATTCAGGTGAAAGATAAGCCATAATATTTGAAATCACCTGATCAAGGTTCCTAACAGGTGGGGAGAGCCTTATTATGCAGAATTTAGGACAGGTGACTTGAGCAGACAGCACCAAGCAAGCCTCTGGGCCAGTAGCAGGCTTCTAGGCTGCCAAAGCATTCAGGATAGAAATGCAGACTGGAAAAGAGGAGTCCTACAAAGCAAGGAAGGGTTCTTACAAGCATGCTGTACCTGGCAATTTACTCACAATGGGCTTCAGGCCCAAAGGTAGTGGCAAACCCGATTTTACATTTGGGCCATGTCATTGGGGTAGCAACCTGTCTTGATGCTGATTTCTAGATAGGCAAAAGCTCCTTAAACTCCTTCTGACTGGCCAAGCTTCTGGTTCTAACCTAATAATTTGAAGATTTTTTAAAATTTTTTTTAACTTTTTTTTAAAGATTTTATTTATTTATTCATGAGAGAGAGAGAGAGAGAGAGAGAGAGAGAGGCAGAGACACAGGCAGAGGGAGAAGCAGGCTCCATACAGGGAGCCTGACGTGGGACTCAAACCTGGGTCTCCAGGATCAGGCCCTGGGCTGAAGGCAGTGCTAAACCACTGAGCCACCAGGGCTGCCCTAACCTAAAAATTTGAAATAGAATTTCCCAAAAATCTATTAATCAGAATTTCTCTTTAGAAACAAAAGCAGATATAAAAGTTCTTTGAGAACTTTGAGAACTGGATTCAAAGATGTAGCTAGCAGCTAGCATATCTGACATCCATGTAGAGTAACCCATGGCCAGTGAAATTTTGCCTGGGGAATAGGCAAAGTGGAATCTGATTATTCTTTACAGTAAAATTCTAAAATTTACATTTCTTAAGTTTTCCATTTATAAGTAGTTCCTTTTAAGTGAGGTATCTAGAATATAAATACAAAAAAGAAGGAAAGAGTTTTAATAGGCAAAATAACTAGTCAGTCACCACAGTGTCTTGAAATTGGCCAAGACCATTTCTTGAGTTAGTTTCTAACTCAATGACTGCTAGGAGTCAATACAAATTTGTTAGAAGGTGAATAAACAAAGGAATAAAATAGCTGGTCAATTAAAAAAAAATTCACCTTATTTTCCTTCAATCTATTTGTGTCAGGGTTGGCGAATTAATGGAACTCAAGGTCTTAATTGAAAGGTGTCTTGGCGCTTATTTCAATCAAGGGTATAATCAGTGGTGGGGCCCCTTCCCAAGGTGTAGGAGAATGTTGCTAAAAGAACAGGTGCAAGTGTGATTTCCATTGACTTACAAAGTTGTTTTTTTCTATTATATTTTTAAATAGCTTTGAGCAAGACTCAAGAAAGCTCTTAAAAAGTAATATATCATGTACCAAGCATATAGTTGAGGAATTTTCAATGTAGAAAAATAATGAGAAAATAACAAAAATCTACTATAAATTGTGTAATACTTTTAAATCTTTAACTTTTTATTTATTTATTTATTTTTATTTTTTTTATCTTTAACTTTTTAAACAAAATGTATACAAATATTGTTTTAAAAAGTACTTGCATGTATGTAAAAGATATATCATGGTTGAGACTGTAGACTTTAAAAATCAATGGCCTGGGTTTATCCATCTGCTAACTTTGTGTGATCTTAAGCAATTTATTTACCATCTCTGAGGCTGTTTCCTCATATATATAAAAGTAGTCATTGGGATCCCTGGGTGGCGCAGCGGTTTGGCACCTGCCTTTGGCCCAGGGCACGATCCTAGAGACCCAGGATCGAATCCCACATCAGGCTCCCGGTGCATGGAGCCTGCTTCCCCCTCTGCCTATGTCTCTGCCTCTCTCTCTCTGTGACTATCATAAATAAATAAAAATTTAAAAAAAGTAGTCATTATACCAACCTCATAGCATTTTTGTGATGATATGATTGGTTGATTGATTTTTAAGTAGGCTCAACATACAGTATGGAGCCCCTCAAACTCATAACACTGAGATAAAGACCTGAGCTGAAATCAAGAGGTTGATGCTTAACTGACTGAGCCACCAGATGCCCTGCATTTTTGTGAAGATGAAATGAGATAATGTATAGAATGGGCTTAGCATAGTGCAGGATATAAAGCATAATAATCATTAATTAATGCTATTTTTTTTCAGTTATAGACATACTCCATATAAATATTGATTCACATTTTCTTTGTAATTCAATTGCTTCTCAGGCATCTGAAGGGGTAATTCAATGGCTTCTCAGGCATCTGAAGTCCACAAGTGAGAAAACACTGTGACAAAATAGGAACTGCAACATGAGGAGCCTTTGGAAAAAATAGAGTTGTTTTGTTACTGAAGGAACTCAAGCTTGGCACTTGAAAGACTCTGGCAGAGCACTCTCTGCTCAGAAGGTGTGGCTGACAAGTGGGCAGCCCCTGGAAGGGTCTGTAACCAGGAACAAACAACAAACCACTAACTAGATTTATTCCTGGGAACTAGCCACTCCTTTTGACCAGAGCTCTGTCAAGACATTTGGTAGTGGTCTGTCCCAGGGACAGGGCTCACTGCACATACCAATGAGGGTGGTTTAGAGAAGGATGATGAGAGAAGTCTAAAGATTTGGGGTTTTATGACCCTCTGTTCCCATCATGGCCTCTCACAGCATCAGCTCTGATTCTCCATGCAACATTCAATGGAGGTGTGAAAAGCTGTGCTTTGTCAGCATACTCTCTTTAAGGAGGGTTAATAATCATTTCCCACCAAGAAAGTTGGAAGCCAGAAACTGGACAAGCAAACCAGTTTGGAGGTATGATCTAGAATCTTGTCTTTAGTCTTCTAGGAGTTTATTCAAGTGTTTTATATAGGGTAGATGCCAGAGTTTCACTTTCAAAAGCTCAGTAAAAATAGTAATGATGATGCCACTGCTTATTTACACTTACATGCACCCATTGCATCACTTTTATTACAATTATATCTTAGCAATAACTAATGAGAAGAGATTAGGTGATATTAAATAGTATATTTTCCCCCAAGAATGGGAACAAGATTACTCAGTTCAAATCTCAGTCTACCACCACATAGCTTTTCTCTGAGGCTCAATTTTGTCATCTGAAAATGAAGCAGTCAGTAGAAGCAGAGGTTCTCAAGGTCATTTCCAGCTCGAACATTCTCTGACTAGACCACACTAGGACACAGGTATGAAAGGCCAAGACTGGAATGCCTTTCTCCAAGGCTTAGCAGTTAAGTGCCTGCCTTCGGCCCAGGGCATGATCCTGGAGTCCTGGGATCAAGTCCCATATCAGGCTCCCTGCATGCAGTCCACTTCTCTCTCTGCCTGTGTCTCTGCCTCTCTCTCTCTCTCTCTCTCTCTCTCTCTGTGTGTGTGTGTGTCTCATGAATAAATAAATAAATAATCTTAAAAAAAAAAAAAAGAAAGGCCGAGACTTGCCATCTCTGTTTCTCCTTTTACATCTTTGGGATCACTTCTACTTCACCTTGTTGTGTATCCTTTATGCTTCAATTAACAGTGCCCAACACAAGGCTGCTCCCTCCCTGCATATTGGTAATTTACTAAGAATTTTAGATTGTGGGACAAAGCTCCATTTCCCAAAGCACTAGAGAGATCATATTCTCTGATACCTTGAAACCCCTCAGACTTCACTTAGCAGTTACTTTAAAACTAGCTACCCACACTTTCATAGTCCTGTCCTTGCAATATTTGAGAGTTTTTCTACAATATTAGCCCAGATGTAGCCATTTCCCTCTTCTGATGACGACGACGAAGATTTGTCTTATTTTTAATGAATGACCATTTTCATGGCTAATTATACCTTTTCTATTTCCAACTTTATTTTTTTCTCTGAATTCCTTAATAAGAAAGTATTTCTTAAACACTTCTTTAGATTTGGGGACCACTTGTTCAGTCCTTTCATTTCTTTTCTTCTAGATTCAGTACTATTTTTCCCAAATAAGGATATTAGTAAGTATAAGAATCAATGATTACATAAATTATTTTATATATTATTATTTTATATTAAATATATCTATTTTCAAATATCACAAACTGAACTTGGGGCCTTTTTGGCACACAAATATCACTATCACATGGCAAGGTAGAAGTTATGATTGGAAGCATAAGAAAGGAAGTATATTGTTTGCTTCCTCTCCCCAAAACAACACTACACATCAAAATCACACAATAATTCTGACCCTGGAAGGGGTATCATAGTTTTCCTAAAAGATCAGAATGATTGTCAATTGCAAGTAGATTATATATGCTTATGTTGAAATGAGAGATTATAGGTAGGACAAATGGACTGAAATTAAAGTCATATTTTTTAAAGTATAAGTAATATCTTCATTAATTGTTATATTGAAACTGTTTTATAGGCTCTTCAAACATAAGGAATTGGAATTTGAATTTAGTGATGTTCCATTTTGAAGTTCTTTTATTCTACTCCAGAATGATCTGAAGGTGGTGATGAATTCTGTTAGTGTTTGGTGAATTTTTTAATAGCTTGATTTTAGAGTGTAACATAAATAGACTTTCTGATCTAAGAGTATAAGCCTCAAGGAAATAGGAATGTATTTAAATGAATTCTTAAACCAAATAACAAGTAGGTATTTAGTCTATGTGATTTCGTCTTAATATTTTTTGTCAGCATAAACACATAGCTTGATATTTAAAGTAAATATGGCTTTGTTCATATGTTGCTTGAGAAATTGGAAATGGGTTAAGGTTTAGCTTCAGATCTGAATTTGTCTAAGGTACATTATTCAGCAACACAGAGACCTGATTAAAGTGCCTAGAGCTGTTCACAGGTGGGGTGGGCAAGACCAGTTCTTGATAGTTTCTTATTTCAAAAACTGTGCTATAAAAACTCAGCTTCTTAGATACACATTCTCTAAACAATAGAGTTTTAAACAGTTCCTCAGTTAACCTATTCCATTTTAAAGTCCTGTTCTATGAGAGTATATCTCCTAGACATTAATAGACCTTACTAATTATGTAAACAATATACATCTTAAAATAGAACCTAAATACACAAACATTGCATAAACTTTAAAATACCAAGAGTCAACATTCCTATCACTTCCTCCATAAAGTTCAGGTGATCACTGAAAGACTATAGGGAATTTCTGGAATTTATTTTTTTTACCTCCAAAAACAGCAGTTTCACACAGTCTAACCTGATATGAAGTGGGAATACAAGCAGCAAATGAATAATTGAAACTAATCGTTCCAGTTGGAAGAAAATCATCATAGGACTGGACACAGCTTTTAGACACAATATGATCTTTTCGGATTAAGGCCAAAAGCGGCAAAAAACAGAGGCTGAAAGAAACAGTAGTTTGAGGATCACCTGTGAAGAAGATAAATCAGCTATGTGAGCAGAGCTGGGCCCCAAAAGCAGGTTGCTCTGATATAGTTAATGGTCCTGTGATGCAGCTTGCAAGAGAAGGTGGGACAGACCCTTAATGCAAATATTCTGACATTTGATAGCCAAAAGCTTTTCAAAATATGGGAAAACCATACACAAGAGAAATAAAAGGTCTTCCTGAGGCTATAAAGTCAAAGCAAAGTGATGACCATTGAGGTTAGTAGGAATGCTATTCAACTTACATGTCACTTTTCTCATTACTCTGAATCTTAAACTAAATTAACTTTATTAAAAGGTTTTTGCTCCAGGGGAAGTCAAGGATATAAAGTATACAGAATCAGAAGATACTCCCCCGTGTTTTTTCTTTTGTTTTTTTTGTTTTTTTTTTGTTTTTTTGTTTTTCCTTTTTGATTTGTTTGCTTCCCCCACCCTTTTTTTCCTTTCTTTCTTTCTTTTTCCTTTCTCTTTTTCTTCTCTTTTTTTCTTTTTTTCTTCCTTTTTTCTTTTTTCTTTTTCTCTTTTCTTTCCTTCTTTCTCTCCTCTCTTTTTCTCCTTTTCCCAATACAACTTGTTTTTGGCCACTCTGCACTGAGCAAAATGACTAGAAGGAAAACCTCACCTCAAAAGAAAGAATCAGAAACAGTCCTCTCTCCCACAGAGTTACAAAATCTGGATTACAATTCAATGTCAGAAAGACAATTCAGAAGCACTATTATACAGCTACTGGTGGCTCTAGAAAAAAGCATAAAGGACTCAAGAGACTTCATGACTGCAGAATTTAGATCTAATCAGGCAGAAATTAAAAATCAATTGAATGAAATGCAATCCAAACTAGAAGTCCTAACGATGAGGGTTAACGAGGTAGAAGAACGAGTGAGTGACATAGAAGACAAGTTGATGGCAAAGGGGGAAACTGAGGAAAAAAGAGACAAAAATTTAAAAGACCATGAAGATAGGTTAAGGGAAATAAACGACAGCCTGAGGAAGAAAAACCTACGTTTAATTGGGGTTCCCGAGGGCACTGAAAGGGACAGAGGGCCAGAATATGTATTTGAAAAAATCATAGCTGAAAACTTTCCTAATCTGGGAAGGGAAACAGGCATTCAGATCCAGGAAATAGAGAGATCCCCCCCTAAAAAAAATAAAAACCGTTCAACACCTCGACATCTAATAGTTAAGCTTGCAAATTCCAAAGATAAAGAGAAGATCCTTAAAGCAGCAAGAGACAAGAAATCCCTGACTTTTATGGGGAGGAGTATTAGGGTAACAGCAGACTTCTCCACAGAGACCTGGCAGGCAAGAAAGGGCTGGCAGGATATATTCAGGGTCCTAAATGAGAAGAACATGCAACCAAGAATACTTTATCCAGCAAGGCTCTCATTCAAAATGGAAGGAGAGATAAAGAGCTTCCAAGACAGGCAGGAACTGAAAGAATATGTGACTTCCAAACCAGCTCTGCAAGAAATTTTAAGGGGGACTCTTAAAATTCCCCTTTAAGAAGAAGTTCAGTGGAACAATCCACA
This sequence comes from Vulpes lagopus, assembly GCF_018345385.1. NCBI lineage: Eukaryota > Metazoa > Chordata > Mammalia > Carnivora > Canidae > Vulpes > Vulpes lagopus. The sequence goes on from NC_054824.1 coordinate 32,735,538, forward strand.
AAAACAAGGACTGAATAAATATCATGATGACACTAAACTCATACCTTTCAATAGTAACTCTGAATGTGAACAGGCTTAATGACCCCATGAAAAGATGCAGGGTTTCAGACTGGATAAAAAAGCAGGACCCATCTATTTGCTGTCTACAAGAGACTCATTTTAGACAGAAGGACACCTACAGCCTGAAAATAAAAGGTTGGAGAACCATTTACCATTCAAATGGTCCTCAAAAGAAAGCAGGGGTAGCCATCCTTATATCAGATAAACTAAAATTTACCCCGAAGACTGTAGTGAGAGATGAAGAGGGACACTATATCATACTTAAAGGATCTATCCAACAAGAAGACTTAACAATCCTCAATATATATGCCTCGAATGTGGGAGCTCCCAAATATTTAAATCAATTAATAACCAAAGTGAAGAAATACTTAGATAATAATTCACTTATACTTGGTGACTTCAATGTAGCTCTTTCTGCCCTTGATAGGTCTTCTAAGCACAACATCTCCAAAGAAACGAGAGCTTTAAATGATACACAGGACCAGATGGATTTCACAGATATCTACAGAACTTCACATCCAAACTCAACTGAATACACATTCTTCTCAAGTGCACATGGAACTTTCTCCAGAATAGACCACATACTGGGTCACAAATCGGGTCTGAACCAATACCAAAAGATTGGGATCGTCCCCTGAATATGCTCAGACCATAATGCCTTGAAATTAGAACTAAATCACAACAAGAAGTTTGGAAGGACCTCAAACACGTGGAGGTTAAGGACCATCCTGCTAAAAGATGAAAGGGTCAACCAGGAAATTAAGGAAGAATTAAAAAGATTCATGGAAACTAATTAGAATGAAGATACAACTGTTCAAAATCTTTGGGATGCAGCAAAAGCAGTCCTAAGGGGGAAATACATCACAATACAAACATCCATTCAAAAACTGGAAAGAACTCAAATACAAAAGCTAACCTTACACATAAAGGAGCTAGAGAAAAAAACAGCAAATAGATCCTACACCCAGCAGAAGAAGAGAGTTAATTAAAATTCGAGCAGAACTCAATGAAATCGAGACCAGAAGAACTGTGGAACAGATCAACAGAACCAGGAGTTGGTTCTTTGAAAGAATTAATAAGATAGATAAAGCATTAGCTAACCTTATTAAAAAGAAGAGAGAGAAGACTCAAATTAATAAAATCATGAATGAGAAAGGAGAGATCACTACCAACACCAAGGAAATACAAACGATTTTAAAAACATATTATGAACAGCTCTACGCCAATAAATTAGGCAATCTAGAAGAAATGGACACATTCCTGGAAAGCCACAAACTACCAAAACTGGAACAGGAAGAAATAGAAAACCTGAACAGGCCAATAACCAGGGAGAAAATTGAAGCAGTCATCAAAAACCTCCCAAGACACAAAAGTCCAGGGCCAGATGGCTTCCCAGGGGAATTCTATCAAACATTTAAAGAAGAAATCATACCTATTCTACTAAAGCTGTTTGGAAAGATAGAAAGAGATGGAGTACTTCCAAATTCGTTCTATGAGGCCAGCATCACCTTAATTCCAAAACCGGACAAAGACCCCAACAAAAAGGAGAATTACAGACCAATATCCCTGATGAACATGGATGCAAAAATTCTCAACAAGATACTAGCCAATGGGATCCAACAGTACATTAAGAAAATTATTCACCATGAACATGCCTCTTTGCAGATGACATGATACTGTAAATAGAAAATCCAAAAGACTCCACCCCAAGATTGCTAGAACTCATACAGCAATTCGGCAGTGTGGCAGGATACAAAATCAATGCCCAGAAGTCAGTGGCATTTCTAAACACTAACAATGAGACTTAAGAAAGAGAAATTAAGGAGTCAATCCCATTTACAATTGCACCCAAAAGCATAAGATACCTCAGAATAAACCTAACCAAAGAGGTAAAGGATCTATACCCTAAAAACTATAGAACGCTTCTGAAAGAAATTGAGGAAGACATAAAGAGATGGAAAAATATTCCATGCTCATGGATTGGCAGAATTAATATTGTGAAAATGTCAGTGTTACCCAGGGCAATTTACACGTTTAATGCAATCTCTATCAAAATACCATGGACTTTCTTCAGAGAGTTAGAACAAATTATTTAAAGATTTGTGTAGAATTAGAAAAGACCCAAATAGCCAGGGGAATTTTAAAAAAGAAAACCATATCTGGGGGCATCACAATGCCAGATTTCAGGTTGTACTACAAAGCTGTGGTCATCAAGACAGTGTGGTACTGGCACAAAAACAGACACATAGATCAATGGAACAGAATAGAGAACCCAGAAGTGGACCCTCAACTTTATGGTCAACTAATATTCGATAAAGGAGGAAAGACTATCCACTGGGAGAAAGACAGTCTCTTCAATAAATGGTGCTGGGAAAATTGGACATCCACATGCAGAAGAATGAAACTAGACCACTCTCTTTCACCATTCACAAAGATAAACTCAAAACGGATGAAAGATCTAAATGTGAGACAAGATTCCATCCAAATCCTAGAGGAGAACACAGGCAACACCTTTTTGAACTCAGCCACAGTAACTTCTTGCAAGATACATCCACAAAGGCAAAAGAAACAAAAGCAAAAATGAACTATTGGGACTTCATCAAGATAAGAAGCTTTTGCACAGCAAAGGTTACAGTCAACAAAACTAAAAGACAACCTACAGAATGGGAGAAGGTATTTGCAAATGACGTATCAGATAAAGGGCTAGTTTCCAAGATCTATAAAGAACTTATTAAACTCAACACCAAAGAAACAAACAATCCAATCATGAAATGGGCAAAGAGAAATCTTTGAAGAGAAATCTCGTAGAGGAAGACATTGACATGGCCAACATGCACATGAGAAAATGCTCTGCATCACTTGCCATCAGGAAAATACAAATCAAAACCACAATGAGATACCACCTCACACCAGTGAGAATGGGGAAAATTAACAAGGCAGGAAACAACAAATGTTGGAGAGGATGCGGAGAAAAGGGAACCCTCTTACACTGTTGGTGTGAATGTGAACTGGTGCAGCCACTCTGGAAAACTGTGTGGAGGTTCCTCAAAGAGTTAAAAATAGACCTGCCCTAAGACCCAGCAATTGCACTGTTGGGGATTTATCCCAAAGGTACAGATGCAATGGAACGTCGGGACACCTGCACCCCAATGCTTATAGCAGCAATGTCCACAATAGCCAAACCGTGGAAGGAGCCTCGATGTCCATCGAAAGAGGAATGGATAAAGAAGATGTGGTCTATGTATACAATGGAATATTACTCAGCCATTAGAAACGACAAATACCCAGCAGTTGCTTCCACGTGGATGGAACTGGAGGGTATTATGCTGAGTGAAGTAAGTCGATCGGAGAAGGACAAACATTATATCTTCTCATTCATTTGGGGAATATAAATAATAGTGAAAGCGAATAGAAGGGAAGGGAGAAGAAATGTGTGGGAAATATCAGAAAGGGAGACAGAACATAAAGACTCCTAACTCTGGGAAACGAACTAGGGGTGGTGGAAGGGGAGGAGGGCGGGGGGCGAGAGTGAATGGGTGATGGGCACTGAGGGGGGCACTTGATAGGATGAGCACTGGGTGTTATTCTGTATGTTGGTAAATTGAACACCAATAAAAAATAAATTTATTTTAAAAAAGGCTTTTGCAAGAATTAAATGAAGACATGTATTTAAAGGACCTTGTACACAATCTTCATGCTGGAAAGTGTCAGTTCACTTCACATGCTCTTCTGGCTTCTCAGGGTTTGATCACAGATCTTGTTAAGTGAGGGAAAAGTCTTAAAACATAGCCTAGAATGATTACTTGAGTAGCCACTAACAGGTCTATGTCAAAGACTGCAACACTCTTCAGCACTCTTCTTTATAGTGCCATGAAAATATTCATGTTTGCTCCCCTCCTTTCTCAACCAGCATAAATTCTCAACAGTAACTTGGCTTCCACCTAGCACTGATCTAAACTGGTCTGATGAATGCCACCAACAATTGAATTGGTGGCATCTAACTGGTTCCTAATTCAATACAAACTTTGGAATGCTGTGCAGCATTGGCTTCTTCTTGGAGCTCTCTCTTCCCTCCCTCTTCTGTTGCTTCTCTTTCCTGGTGGATTTCTACCTCCTTCCACCTTCCTTTTCTCTGGTTTCCTTTTAAATTGTCAATGCTTCCCAGAGTTCTTCACTCATTTTCATAGTTTCTCCATGGCTTTCTCCAAACTCACAACTTCCACTACTATCTATGTATTTCCTATCCAATATCACCATTCAGGTTTCTGCTCCAGCCTCTGGCCTATAAATCCAACTGCCAAATGGGTAGATCAACTTGAATGTCATTAAGACACCTCAAATTAAACATGGCTCTTAACTTCCCAACCCTCTGTGTTCCCATGGCACTCTGCTGATGACTTATCTTTGCATTTATCACACTATACTGCTGGGGTTTAAAGAATATATTATTTTTTTTTTATTGGACAGGGACTCTTTCTTATTCAAATTAGAATTCCTGCATCAAAGTACTGTCATATAGCAGGCATACACTAAACATGAGTAAGCAAGTATAAGTCTTGTTACTCTGCTGCCTTTAACCTGACACAGAATATTTCCACTCTGCCTGGCGTGTTTTTTTCTTTCCTGACTCCTTTGCAGGTCTGGGTTATGTTGTGGTTACTGGTTGCTTTGTTATTAACTTTCTGATTGTTGCTGGGTGATTTTCTTGGAACTCTCTCCTGTTTGCTATGCTTCACACACTCTGAGATTTCCATTTGTAGCTAAATGGTCACATTTTTAATCAGTTTCTTGAATGGAACAGGGTCTCAGAAAAGCTAAGTTGCAACAACACACATATTTGTGGGCTGTGACAGGTGGAGAAGAAGTTTGGAAGGAATCTCCTTATCTCTGCCCAGAGTCACCCTTCATATCTTGTTTCACCATCTGCTTCCTCAAAAAGGATTTTCCTTTCTCACTGTTCAACACTCCAGTGTGAATGTATGTCCCAATGGTAATAAAGCTGTAAACTTAAAAAATAAAGAGATCCATTAACTTCAAAATAAAGGTTTCTCTAGCTTTTGTGGGAAAAAGTCTTTTTATTTTTCTTTTAAACATGAAAACAGATATTCTATAACTGACCTTTTGTTTGTTTGCTTGTTTTTAATGGAAGTCTTTTCCTGAAATCAGAATTTGGGAGACAATCTAGACTATTTGCCTTTTACAAACGTGTTATAGTAAACTTCCTTTATTTGGAAATGTTGGGAACTATGATATTCTGATTATTTGAATACTCTAGTTAATCAATCCAAAAATATTTCTAAATGCTTTCTCAACTCTGTTCTACACATCAAGAGAAATTCAGAAGAATTTTAAAATACAATTGGGAGTGAAAGGTCTAAGATACATGTAATAATTTGTGAACAACTTAAGACAATAATAGCAAACCAGATAAATCTTTCAATAGGCTCTTGAAATGGGCAAAAATACTACTATACCCCACTAGTCAATTTATTCTCCCATTCTCCAAAATTAGTATTCAAGATTTCTTCACTCCCCTCAAAATTCAGATTCAATGCTGTGGCTGCCACTGCTGCAACCCCTAACTTCACTACACTCCTTCACCTTCACTCCTCTCACCTTCCCTGCTCTCATGATCCCTTCTCACTTTTCAAGGCTAGCAACACTGCATCTCTTTCTTTGACTCTCTTCTGCCTCCCTCTTGGCTTTTATTTAAATTTAGATCTAATTCACATACCATAAAATTCACTAAAGCATAAAATTCAGTGGTTGTAGTATATTTACAAAGTTGTATAAGCATCACTGCTAATTCCAGAACTTCCCTATCACCCCAAAAAGACATCTTCAGCCCCTTAGCAGTCATTCTTCATTCCTCTTTCCCTCAGCTCCTGGCAACCACTAATTTACTTTGTGTCTCTACAAACTTACCTATTATGGAAATACAAATGGAAATATGCAATATATAGCCTTCTGTGTCTGGTTTCTTTAAATTAGTTTATCCATGTGGTAGCATGTCTCAATACTTCAAGGTTCTAAAAAAAAAAAAATACTTCAAGGTTCTTCCCTGTGGTATCATATATCAGTACTGCATCTTCTTTATGAAAAATATTCCATTGTATGGATATACCACACATTGTTTATCCATTGATAATAATATTTGATGGATATTTGGGATGTTTTCACCATTTGTCAACTATGGGTATAGATCTAGGGGTAAAATCATATTGTAACACTATATTTAATGTTTTTGGGACTGCAAACAGTTTTCCAAAGTTGCTGAGCCATTTTACATTCCCACTACCAATGTAAAAGGATTCCAATTTCTCCAAATCCTCACTAATGCTTGTTGTTTTTTCTTTCCTTTACTTCTATAGCCATCCTAATGACTGTGAAGTGGTAGTTCATTGTGTTTTTTTTTTAATTTTTATTTATTTATGATAGTCACACACAAAGAGAGAGAGAGAGGCAGAGACACAGGCAGAGGGAGAAGCAGGCTCCATGCACCGGGAGCCTGACATGGGACTCGATCCCGGGTCTCCAGGATCGCGCCCTGGGCCAAAGGCAGGCGCCAAACCGCTGCGCCATCCAGGGATCCCTCATTGTGGTTTTGATTTGCATTTTCCTAATGACTAATGATGTTGAGTATTTTCTCGTATACTTTTTGGCCATTCATACTTTGGAGAAATGTCCACTCAAATCCACTGCCCCTTTCTAATTCTTTTTATTGTTGAGTTTTAAAAAATTTATATTATGGATATTAGATCCTTGTCAGATTTATGATAAGAAAATATCTTCTCCCAGACTGTGGGTTGTCTTTTTACTTTGATAGTATGCTTCGATACAAAAATGTTCTAATTTTTTAAAGAGATCTTATTTTTAAGTAATCTCTCCACCCAGTGTAGGGCTCAAACTTAGAATCCTGAGATCAAAAGCTTCATTCTCTACCTACTGAGCCATTCAGGCACTCTAAAGTTTCTAATTTTGATGAAGTCAAAATTTTATCTTTGGTTGCTTGTGTTTTGGTGTTACCTAAGCAGCCATTGTTTAATCAAAGGTCATAAGGACTTATACCTACATTTTATTCTATGAGTTTTATAGTTTCAGATCTTACATTTAGGTCTTTGACTCTTTTTGACTTAATTTTTGCATATTGTATGATAAAAGGGGTCCAGATTCATTCTTTTTCATGTGGGTATCAAGTTGTCCCAGCACTATTAGTTGGAACCATTTGAATGGTTTTGGCACCCTTAGCCAAAATCAATTAAGCACAGATGTAGGAGTTAATTTCTGTACTGTGATTCTGTGCCATGATTTATACTTATGCCAGTATCATATTGCTTTGATTTTTTTTGAAGTAAGTTTTGAAATCAGGAAGTGTGAGTCCTCTAACTTTGTTCTTTTTAAAGATTATTTTGACTACTTGAGGTTCCTTGTAATTCAATATGAATTTTAGGATCAGCTTGTCCATTTCTGTAGAAAAACAAAAACAAAATTTTGATAGGGATTGCATTGTATCTGTAGGTTAATTTGGGTGGCATTGCCATCTTAACATTATTAAGTCTTCCAATCCAAGAACACTAGATATCTTTCCATTTATTTAGGCACTGGTTCTTCAGATGTGTGTTGTTTACACACATGTGAATTTTTCCACACATGTGAATTTTCCACACATGTGAATTTTCAAATTTTCCTTTTTTTAAATTTCTAATTTCCTTCCATTGTGGTTGAAAGAATATATTTTGTATAATTTCAATCCTTTCAAGCTTATTAAAATGTGTTTAACATAATGGCCTAACATGACGGTCTATCCTATTAAACATACCATGCATACTTGAGAAGAATATATATTCAGCTATTGTTGAGTGTTCTATAGATGTCAGGTCTAGTTGGTTTATAATATTGTTCAAATTTATTGCCTTTTTGATATTCTGTCTACTTCCCTATTTATTATGGCAAGTGAGATATCAAAGCCTTAAAGTATTACTATTTCTCTGTTCAATTTTGTCAGTTTTTGCTTCATATATATTGAGTCCCTGTTAGGTACATAGATGTCTATATTTGTTGTATCTTCCTAGCATATTCGCTTTATATTACTATAAAATGTCCACCTTTCTCTCTAATATTATAAACTAATTTTTATTTTTAAGTTTATTTTGTCTGATATTAGCATACCCACTACAACTGTCTTTTGGTTATAAGTATCTCATTTCTATCCTTTTACTTTTAACACATTTTTGACTTTAGATCTAAAGTGAGTCTCTTAGGCAAATACTGCTGGATCATGATTTTTTTGGTTTGTCTTTTTGTTTTTCAGTCTACCTGCCAATGTCTTTTAACTTGATAATTTAATCCATTTGCATTTAGTGTAATTATTGATAAGCTAGGACTTACTATCTATAGATATCTGTTAGGTCTAAGGATAAATTTTATTCTATTATTCCATTTTGCTGTTTTATAAGTGTCTTGTGTCTTTTGTATTCTTCAATTACTGCCTTCTTTCCATTAAATAGATACTTAGTAGTGCTCTATTTTAATTCCCTTATAGAATTTATCTTTTACTACATATCTCAGTTATTTTCTTAGTAGTGTCCTTGGGGATTACCATTAATATCTTAAGGTCAGCTAATCAACAACCTTAATTCCATCTGTAACCTTAATTCCTCTTTGCTATGTGACATAATTTATTCACAGATTCTGGAGATTAGGATGTGGACATTTTGAGGAGACCATTATTCTGCCAACTATAAGGACCTAAAAGTCAGTACTTCTAAATCTTTTTATTAAATGTTGCCCACAAATACACAATCACACACACACTAATTGATTCCACAAAATAAACAAGCAAATGACTAACTCTGGTACTCTTCCAGTGCTTCTGTATCTCAGTGTCTGGCTAAATCATTTGTTATTGCAAAATCTAGACCTGAGAGTTATCTTTCACATCTTCCTTTCTCTCACTCTCCAAATCCCATTCATTATCAAATCCTAGTTGACTTACCTCTCCCAAATTTTCTGTATTTCTTCATTTCTACTTCCATCACTGTAATCTAAACCATTTTTACTAGTCTTTTCCTCATTATTACATCCTAAGAAGCCTTTTTAGACATTTTTTTCTAATCGTCCATTCCACAAAATGTAAACACCACAAATATACTGTATAGTTGTGATTTATATTTAAAAAGAGTTAGTATATTAAATACAGGAGTTTTTTATTCACTACAAGATTACGAATGGCTAAGTAACATTTTTTTTTAATTTTTTTTATTTTTTATTTTTGATAGTCACAGAGAGAGAGAGAGGCAGAGACACAGGCAGAGGGAGAAGCAGGCTCCATGCACCGGGAGCCCGATGTGGGATTCGATCCTCGGTCTCCAGGATCGCGCCCTGGGCCAAAGGCAGGCGCCAAACCGCTGCGCCACCCAGGGATCCCGGCTAAGTAAAATTTTGAAGTTAAAAGGAAAGTTAGAAAGCTATCAACATTTAACTTTAAAACTGTATTTGCTGAGTAACTCTTTCTTAACAAATAAAAAAAATTTATTAGCTGTTTATTACAAACCAGATAGTCTGATTGATGATTTTGAAACACAGTATATCACTTAATCTTTTTTTTTGCAAGTTTTATTTTCAGTGAAGTTGTATATGTACATTGTTCTAAATTTTAAATGAAGCTTACTATGGAAAATAACAATCCTCTACTTTTATCCCTTCCCTTCCTCAATTTACACTAGTTAAATTTTAATGTAATTTATAAGCTTATGTAAATTTTAATGTATCAAATATATGCATAAATGTAAGTGAGCAATTTATATAAATCCATACTAATAATAAACATGTAATCAAGTTTTGTAAAAATCATTCAATTGTATTTTCCAGCAAAAGTATAATTAAAAACTGAATTAATTTCTTTTTTAATTAATCTCTTAAAATTATTTTAGTTTTGACTTTTGACTTTTGCTTGATAATGGAATGTAAAATTTAACTTAATTGGCTGCTAGATATCAATTCAGATATTGTTGACATTATTTTGTTGATACATATTTTCTTTTCAGCATTTGATAAGATGAATGATAAGTTGATTAACTTCTGTAAAATTAAATACCAAAATATAAACTGCTTTTATTTAATTCTCAAAGCTCAACCCACACACAAAAGCATTAAGATCAAACATAAATAACATCTACAGGTAGCCAGCCAAAAGTAGCACATACCCATGCTCAAACCATCTCTCACAACATGAATTCAAGTCAAATAATCCTACAAGAAAAAGTCCCCAAATACAGCCATTTATTCCCTGTTGTTAAGTAGCGCTGATTTTGCATACATTTTGTATATCATCCATAAATCCAATGCCAATGTTGCTCATGTGATACCTCAAAACAACACTAAAATCCAATGAGTGATATTACATACTGAGGAATAAGATTTTATCAATTCAAGTTGAGTTTTGGGGCATCACAAACTATAATAATAATAGCTAAGATTTTTTTGCCCCCAGTGAACCATGTTAGGGTGATATCACCTCTATTAAGAGTTCACGGTAGAGGAGCCCAGGTGTTTTGGTTGGTTGAACATCCAACTCTTGGTTTTGGCTCAGGTCATGATCTCAGGGTCATGTTATCAAGCCCTGTGTTGGTTTCTGTGCTCAGTGGGGGGTCTTCTTGGGATTCTCTCTCTCCCTCTCCTTCTGTCCCTACCCCTGCTCACAGGCACACAAACTCTCTCTCTAAAATAAATAAATCTTTAAAAAAAAAAGAGAGAGTGTGTTATGTTCTAAACAATCAGCATTTATCACTTGTATTCCTAAAATAATCTCCTAATAGCTCTCATTACTTCTTGTCTCAGATCTGTTCTTTACAATCATGTCAGAATGATTTTCTAAAACAAACGTTGATCACCCCACCCCCTTCAATGCTTTCGGCAGCTCTCCAAATAAAGCAAAAAGACCTAACATTGCCTACAAATTATGCATGATCTAGTTCTAGTTCACATCATTCTCATATAATAACCTCCAACCCTCTCTGCACACCAGCAACACTGCCCATTATTTCACTGAACCACCCTTTTGCCACAAGGACTTTGCACATGCTTGTTCTGCCTAAAGACTCTTATCTGCTTTCTTTGCTTATTTAAAGGCTATTTCTTCAGATTTTTGCTTAATCATTCTAGCCTCAAGGGATTCTTTTCTCTTACCCTCAATTTTATCAAATCTGCCTTTAATAAACTGTGACACCACCATACCTTCCCTTCAATGCTATTCATCACAGTTGTAATTTTGTATTTCTTGTTCTGTATGTTCTATAGTCCCCAATATCTAGCATAAATTTTTTCACCAGTATCTAGCATAAATCTGGCATGTAGTAAGTGCTCAGTAGTTTATTGAATGAATGCATAATCTATGAATTAATTGTGTTTTAAAGAACTCGAAAGATTAAGTAGTTTGAACACGTAAAAAAAAAAAAAGAAATCATTAAGACCCATACCGTAATTGTCAGCAAAGTCTTGGATGAGGAAAAAGTAAAACCATAATAACAAATATAAACTATAAACACAAGCAATATAACTCTAGACTATGAGTGTTCTATTAAGCTGTATTCCAGAAATCTTATTTTAAAGTCCAATTAAACAAATTGTGTTTGACTGAGAGTTGCCATAGTGTCACCTTAGAACACTAACAAATACAGTAAATGCTAAAAATGTTCCAAATATAATAACTCTTTGATGCTTCATATCACATCCTGGGAACCTGCAGTGCCTTAGGGACATTGTTGCAAACCACAATTATCACAGCACAACTCAGCAGTCACAGACAGCACGAGCTTGCTTTCAGTGATCTGTCAAAAATGCTGCACCAGTATTCTGCCTCCCAGCCTTCTGCTGTGTCTGGGCTGACAACAATGCCCTGGCATACAAGCAGACATGCAGAAGTAGCTCTTACAAGCCTTAGGGTGTGAAGGGAGCTACTAACCTCTTTCCACAGAAAATGGCCTTCGTGCCACTTATGGCACAAGTGTTTAATACTGTCGATGCTGAGGACAGCATTAATGTAGTGAATAGTATGACAGGTTTTAGCCAGAAATTTGGGACTTAGTCTTAGCCTCATCATTAACCAGTTGCATGACCTTGGAGAATGCATTTGACCTCATTAGACCTCTGTAGAACATTAAACCAGATGAGAGGTTAAAACATTTTCACTACCAGACTCCTCTGCCATTAGTTTTTAACCATGGACCTGTGTTTCAAAATATTATGTCTAGAAAAAGTCACATAGTGAGCAATAACTGTTTCATTTTTTTGTTTTGTTAAAAATTCTGACAAATCTCTAAGGGGGATTAAGAATGGTGGCCACACAGATGGAGGAAGCTGTGGGAGGCAGAGGGCAGTGTAGGTGATTGGGCCAGAAGGAGATGTCAATTTCATCAGGCAATTAAGCAACAATTTGATGTCCTGTTTTTATAGAACAAAGACCTATAAAACTGAGCACTTTAGGGGAAAAAAAGCCCAGCAGAGTATGATTTTGTCAAGGCATTTTGAAATATTGAAAATAGCTCACAACATCTCATTATTACCTTTGTAATTATTCAAAGATCTCAGACTGGACATACTGTACAAGACGATTGCTCAAGTCTCTAGAAGAATTACACTTCAAAATGAACATCTATTCAGTGAACTTTGGGATCACTGACTTCTATAATCAAGTTAGGGATTTTTTAGGGTGGGGGGGATTACAGTAAAAGACAAAAATTATATATTCATGGGAAAAAAGATTTTCCTTACAAATATTCACTTTATAAATATTTTCTATCAGTGTTTTAAATTCATTTTTATTATGCATTCTCAGTGGGGCACTGTTGCACCAAACAAGACAAAAATTGTTCCTTGAGGAGTGTTAAGAAAAATCTTAATGGAGCACCTGGGTGGCTCAGTCGGTTAAGCATCTGCATTCGCTTAGGTCATGATCCTTACATCAGGCTCTTTGCTCAGCGAGGAGGCTGCCTCTCCCTTTCCCTCTACCTGTCTCTCCCTCTCCCTCTCCCTCTCCCTTCCTCTCCCTCTACCTGGTGTTCCTCCTGCTTGTGCTCTCTCTCTCTCTGTCAAATAAATAAATAAAATCTTTTTTATAAAAAAAAAGGAAAAAAACTTTAATATTACAATGGAATGCCTCTCTCCAAAGTGCAACTCAAATCTAATAAAACATTCCTTAGTATTTCATTCCTTTTGTTGGGTTTTGGGCTTTTTAGGGGTATCACATGACCAGCACTGACAATGGATTCATGGAAGGTACCAAATGTATGACCGGTCAGTTCTACAAAACTATGACTAATAAAAAGCTGTGAATTGAGGACTTTGTCTTGCTCAATTATTTGAGCTCAAAGTCACATTTCAAGAGATGGCCTGCACATGGCTATGGGTTGTTACTGGCCTGGTGATTGTTGTTTATGTTTGTTCCTTATGCTTTCAGGTAGAACTGGAGTTTGAAAATTAAATAAAAATAGATCGCATTTTATTGCTCAACTTGATAAAATTATTTGATAAACATTATCAGTTATGTCAAGTGATAAAAAGAAAAATTTCAACAATATATGCATGATAAATTAGCAGCTAAATTAAAAGTTACACTTTCACATCAAGCAAAAGCCTAAAGTTAAGTTTACTAAAAATAATTAAGAAATTATTTCAAATTTTTCAATAGTTTTACTTTTGCTGGAAAATCACTTTTGAGTGATTTCTGGAAAAAAAATCAGTTACATTGCTATCATTATTATATATTTATATAATAGGATTTGACCCATCTCTGAAATTTAGTTTTTTTCAGCTCTCTTTTCTTAAATACAAGTTTCTGAGTTTACATAATTTTTTGACACTTAAGGATGGAAGTGATTGTCATACTTCCTACATCCTAACTGGAACAGAATACCATTTGTTTTAATTTTGTCATTTTGATAAAGGGAAGAATCAATAGTATACAGGGATTTTATATGTTTTATTTAAACCTTTAAGGAAGGAGGAGCATGTCAGCATTTGAAATGAAGATTACTTCTCCAATCTAAAGACACTGACACACTAGGTTATGTACTCTGAAGGGTGTCTCAGTACAGGGAAGAAGAAGTCAAAATGAAATTCTTAGAAATGGGCCACAATGCTAGGGACAAAGTTAATTCTCAGATTGTGGGACAAGAGCTCTTCAAATCCTTCTATGTAAAGTCAATTGATAATCTTGTAACTAAGTTTTCTCATGATTTCCTTATAGGATAAAAAGCAAACATGAAGCCCCATTAGAGTCTTTTCTCTTTGGTCTAGCAAGATATGTTAGTCAAAACAGTATAAAAGGCCAGACTACATTAAAGAGCTAAAAAGGGGTGCTAGTAAATGGAAGAGATGGATGGGATTTAAATAGGTAGAAAGGGAGTCCATTCTCTGTGTGAGGAAAAAAGTATGCATAGATATTTGGGTGGCTAAAGAGAAGCACTATGGCTGAGATGCTGGTGTACTAGTTTTCTATCGCTGTTGTAACATATTATCATAAGCAAACATTTATTGTCTTACAGTTCTATAGGCCAGAAGTCCAACATGTCTCCCTGGGTTAAGATTAAGGTGCTGGCTGGGCTGTGCTCCTTTCTGGAGGCTCCAGGGGAGAGTCTGTTCTCCTGCCTTTTCCAACTTCTAAAGGCCATCTACATTCCTTGGCTCATGGTTCCCTGTTTTCTTCAAACTCAGAAGTGGTGGGTTGAGTCTTCTTCACATGGAACCTCTCTGACCCTCCTTCTGTGGTCACATCTGCCTTCTGGCCATACCCAGAAAAAAATCGTCTGTTTTTAAGAATCCATGTGATTACATTGGGCCCACCTGTATAGTCAAGGATACTCTCCCCATCTCAAGGTTCTTACTGCAAAGTAAGAATCTTTCTATGATTACACATTCACAGGAATATCCTGGGAATTAGGATGTAGATATCTTTGGGGGACAGTTATTCTACCTATCACAGCTGGTTAAACCTTAATATCTATTTTCCTCTTCTTCAAAAGTAGAACCTCCATGTTATTTACTGAAAGCAAGGAGCATCACTGCTCAGAATGAAGACCATGTTTCCAGCTTCCTTTAATATGTTTGATGTGACTAAATTCTACCAGGAGATATAAGTGGAAATGCTATATGCAGCTTCTGAGAGTTGCCTCAAAGAAAGAGAGCATTTCTTTCTCTTTCTCTTTTATCCTCTCTGCTGGCCAAAATGTACACATGAGGAATAAAGCTGGACAGTCATCTTGGAAGATGACATAGAAGCTGCATAATGAGGATGACAGAATAATGATAGGAGACTGCACCTTGGTGGGTTATAGAGCTATCATATAAACCCTGTGATTTTATTATTTTTTAAATTTTTTTAAAGATTTATTTGAGGGGGGGGAAGAGATCAGGGGGAAAGTCAAAGGGAGAGGGAGAGAGAGAATCCCATGCAGACTCCAGGCCAGAGCATGGAGCCTGATGCGGGGCTCGATCCCACGACCCTGAGATCATGACCTGAGCCAAAACCAAGAATCACACACTTTGAGCCACCAGGCATCCCTCAACCCTGTGATTTTAATGTGAAGGAGAAAATTAACTTCTATCTTCATAGCTTCTGTTACTAGGAGATTTTGATGCTCAAACATACTCCTATCAAATATATAGGGTGCAATGATGTTGACCATCCAAAGTACAGCAAACAAGATAAATAGATAAGGAATGAGAAAGGGTGACTTGGGATTTCTCCAGGCTTTGCCAGGTAAAGAAGGAGAAGTCATGGCCATAGAAAACAAAACAAGAACAAACAAAACCCTCAAGAAGGTGTAAACAAAGAGATGCAAAAGAGGTATAAGGTTCAAACACAACAGCCTTTTCCTTGTAAAACCTCTGTTCGTTGTTTTTCCCTGGAATCTTCGAAGGAGTCAAATTTTAATTTAATTTTATTTTATTTTTTTTTAATTTTTTTTTATTTATTTATGATAGTCACAGAGAGAGAGAGAGAGAGAGAGAGGCAGAGACACAGGCAGAGGGAGAAGCAGGCTCCATGCACCGGGAGCCCGATGTGGGACTCGATCCCGGGTCTCCAGGATCGCGCCCTGGGCCAAAGGCAGGCGCCAAACCGCTGCGCCACCCAGGGATCCCAAATTTTAATTTTAAAAGTTAAAATCTTATAAGTTTTCCCTGGGGGGAAAAAGGACCCCAAAATCTCAGTGGTTTAAAATAACAAAAGGCTTATTTCTCACTCATTGTACATGTTCAACACAGGTCAGCAGGGAGCACTGCTTATTTCAATAATTCAGGGATCCAGGCTGAGAGAAGCTCACCCTAATGTATGCTTTTCTGTCCATGACAGCAGGAAAAAGAGAGTATGGTGAATCATACACTGACTTTTAAAAATGGTGCTCAGCATAGCACACTATTCACAGTAGCCAGGAAGCAGAAGCAATCCAAATGTCCATAGGCAGATGAACAAACAAATGAAATGTAGAATATGCCCACACAATGGAATACTATTCAGCCTTAAAAAGGAAGAAAGTCCTGCCACATGCTGTAACATGGATGAACCTTGTGGAGTATGCTAAGTAAAACAGGCAGTCCAGAACAACAAATACTGCATGACTGATTCCACTTATAGAGGTACCTATAGTGGTGAAATTTACACAAAGTACAATGGTGGTCATGGGTAGAGAGGGGAGGAGAGGAAGTAGAAATAGAAATTGTTTAACGGGTACAGAGTTGCAGTTTTACAAAATGAAAATGTTCGGAAATCTGTTTCATAAGCACATTCATGTGAATATGCTGAACACTATGGAATAGTACACTTAAAAGTGGTTAAGATGACAAATTTTATGTTATATGGTTTTGACCACAGTAAAAAAAAAAAAAAAAAAAAAAAGGTGCTCAGGAAAGACAAATGTCACTTATATTCACATTTAATTAGCTAAAGGAAGTTACATAGCTATGCCTAACTTTAAAAGTGGGAGGAGGAGAAGGACAGTGTCATTAGAAGTAAAGCTGACACACTGGATGAACAGTGCTGATTATTATCAAAGTCTTTTCCTCTAGGTATGAAATATTTCTTTCACCCTCCTTCCTGCAAACAAAATGCATTTACTCAATCCCTTTCCAGGGAAGAGAACTCAAAAGTCCTAGTGATTACATGAAGATCAGAGCCCAGGAATTCTGATGCATGGCAGTCTTCATGTCAGGGAATACTATCCTCTACAACAGGTCCATGTGCATCTCCTCTTGATCCAGAGACCTGCCCCTCCCTGTGTGGAGCATGATCAGGACAACTTTAATACATGCTTTAATAAAGTCATCCTTGTAAAAAAAACAATAGGAAGAATGGGAAACACAGGGCAGTCACTGGCCTATTACGATGTTGATATTAGACTGAGCAGAAGTTTTAGGCCTCCTACACTAAAGGTGAGGAATTTCCCTGAAGAGGCTTCATGCAAGTTTCCTAGGCAAGTCTCCCCTGTGTATTTATCTCCATGGTCCTTGGATTTTCCCTTTGGGAGGCTCCTCCTTTTCCATTATTCTTCTTGACCTTATCTGAAGTAGGCAGTGAAGAATATTTTAACCTTAGAGAGTGAGCAGTTTTCTCAGCATACTTCTTGTCCATCCAAGGTAGGGAATCATTTTAAGTCTTAACCAGCCATGATGGCATTTAATCCAGGTGGGTGCCTCTTTTAGCAGTGAAACCATCTTCCAAACTCAAATTTATTTGACTTCTTACCTACTCTCATGTTTTCTTTCTAAACATATGATTTTGTCGTATTTCTGTGCTCTCTTACCCTAACACCTATCTCACTCCTCCTCTCCCTCTCTGTCTCCATCTCTGTCTCTGCCTCAGTTTCTACCTCTCTTTCTCTCTTTCCCTCCCTTCCTCCTTCCTTCCTTTCCTAACTACAGGTTCCGAGCCTAGTAGTGAGAACACCTTTCTCCCTGAACCATTTTATGTTATTTTGAGCCATTTGGTCCAGAAAGCAATTTCAGGCCAGCACACCCTAAACCATGCTCAGTGATTTGATTCTTGCTACTAAGCTGAGCTTTAATAGTCCCTTGTGGCTCAAAGTATCAATTTTATCCTTTACTGTTTGGGTTGAGAAGCAGTTACATTTGAATCTCTGAATTTGTAGATCCTCTAGTCTGTTCTATTTATCTTTACAGACTGACCAATTCTTCTCCAAACAGATCTCTTTTCTCTTTCTTGTAATATTGTGCCAAATGTAGCTAATAGCAGCCAATTAAATGATAATGTTTTCAACCTCTTCCCTAAAGTTAGGTATGCCTTTTACCTTACAATTTACTGCAGGCAACACTTTTCCCAAATGTTTCACCACCAGAAAATCCATTCCTCCAGTCTTCAGCAATAGTTTCTTTGATTACCTTAAGCCAGTGCCACACATTTTAGGGTTTATTATTAAAACAGCACCCTAAGTTCTTAGGTTCTAAGTTCTATGTCATTTTGGAATAAGATAGATAATCCTGTTGTAACAAATTTCCTCCTAAATATCCACAGTTTAAATAAAAGTTTTATTTTCACTTGTGTCCCATATCCATTGGAGGGGACTTCAAAGGGCTCCACTCACAGTGGTCACTCAGGGTCACAGACGGTTCTCATCTCAATATCCGCCTCCATGATCATAGATTCATATGGAAAAAGGGGCTCTCTGTAAAGCTGGAAATATTTTGTAAACAACAGAACAACAATAGAAGCTAGGTAGCTCTATGTTCAGAGGCACAGAACAGAACCTACATATCTAATTTAAGGAGGAAGAGATATATTCAAGGAGTCAGTGGCTTATGGACAGCTGGAAGACTAAAGAAACAGACTCCACGTTTAACTTTTAGCAAATTCCCGAAGTCACACCCCAGAACCAGGTCATCAATGGAGCTCGGCTTCTTCTGAAGTCAGGGCTCCACTAGCGGCAAGACTCCATGAGAATAAAAGTACTTTCTCAATCAGGAAGCCACCATTGCTCCCAGTTGCAGACCACACCACATCCGCTACAGTCTATGTCTACAGAGTGGATGCAGGGAGTCCTGCCTATCAAAACCCACAAAGCCAGTGCCGGGGATCTCTGCTGATACTGTTGCGGGAAAAAAAAAAGCAGCAGACACAGCAGACGTAGCCTAGCGTGGCCGCCTCCTAATCTCCACTTCCCAAATCTCACGCTAGTACATCTGAGTGGCCAAATCCAAATCACACCCAGAACCTGAGATCCCGTGAGCTCTGGGATGTGGTTTTTAGATTCTAGCATCTACAGTACAGGGAGGCATACTACAACAAATATGGAGTTGAGCTACAAGCCAACATATCCATCCCTTAATACATGGCAGTAGGCCATAGTTTAGGGCAGCACATTCTGCAGCAACAATAAGACTTGTTTATAACGTTTATCTCTGCCTATTTTAAAGTAGTATAAAAAAAATTAAAGTAGTTTTGAGAGGTTTACACTAAATGTTCATAATAAGGCCCTTAGGGATTCAGGAGAAGTTAAAGGTTTTTTTGTGTTCTATTTTATAATCTATGGGGGAATATAATATACTTTCTTCAGACAAAATATGTTAAGTACAATGCTGCAGGCATATGAGCATTCCTATAGTTTATTATCTCCAATTTTCACACCAATTCCATGAGGCAGTGTATTAGTTAGGGATGATATTCAGCTGCATGTCACAGGCACCCACATTCCATGGCTAGATCAAACATGGTGCTTATTTTCCATGCATAAGAAGTAGTGGAGTGGTACAATCCAGGGTCACTACAGAGACCCACATACCTGTCATTCTCTTTCATCCTTGAGTTGGGCCTCTCATTCTCTTGAACATAAGATAAATGCTCTACTTCTAGATATTATTATCAACTTCCAGGATGGAAGAAGGGGAAGAACAAAGGCAGAATAAGCCATGGGGCTCAGTCTGCCCCTGCTCTGTTATAGGTGGTATGGCCCCTACTAACTTGTGACTTCTGCACACATCTCACTCACCAAAGCAGTGTCACGTGGCAACCTCTCTTTGCTGGGGAAGTGGAGAACTGAAGCTTTTGTTTTGCTTTGGCCAGTTCTATTGCCAAAAATCAGAATTCTGTCAGTAAGACCAACGATTAGTATGAATACTGGGTTGGTAACTAGCAGTGTCTGCCTTGGATACACATTGTAATTGTCATTTTACAGCAACAAAAAAAGCAGAGTTCAAAGAGGCTAAGTAATGGGATTGAAGCTCAATGACTTGGGATTTGAATTCAAGACTTATGACTCCAAATCCAGGGCTTTCTGATAAGCATTTATTTAAAAAATAGTTAAAACTTCAGAAAAGTTTTAACGTATCCTATATATAAAGAGGTAAATTGGGTTATTCAGAAAACAGATTTTTAAAAAATTTGTTAAAGGTTCCAAAGGTTCTACCCCCCAGAAGTGGGGTAAAGGATGGGGAGAAAGGGGGAAAAGGATGAGATTTTCTGTGGGAATAACACAATTTCATGCTTCAAAAGAAGCAACAACTCTGTGTAAAAGCAGCCTTAAAGATTATGGCACTTTTCAGGCTAGCTTTCCACTTCTAGGTAAAAATGTATTGCCTTGAGAATTATGACAGTTATTAACCAAGCTAACCTGAAAAATCTTCTCCAATTGCCATATGGTGTTTTCCAGAATGATTAATTTGATTTCCATTTCCCTAAGCCTGGATTTTGTTTATTTGTTTTCACTGAGGAAATAAAATGGTTCAATCTGCCCTGAAAGGCAGGACCATTATGAGTAGTGACAGGAATAGGATTGTTGGATGTTACTTGCAAGATCCCAACAATTCTGAGGTTTGAGACATTAGAAATGGGTAGCCAAGATCCCCAGTTTAGAAGCCAGGGTGTGGTCCTGTTTGAGAGTGTACTGGCAATGGCAGGAATCTACAAGAATGTATAACTCGGTCTGAGAGATCTGCAACAACCCCTAACTAGTCTCTGGCACTTTGTGGCTTGTAGCTTTTCCCCTAAGGGGATGAGATGTGTCCTTACTTTGCTGTGCCCTCACCATGAAGCTTCAGGAGTCCATTCCCTTAACTTTCACCTCCTTGAACATGGCTGGCTCTTGGCACCAGACATGCTCCCAATCTGGCAGAAAGAGATGGCCGAACAAATATAGCCCAGTCCATGCTTCTAGCTACTGAGCATGGCAAATTCATCCCCAAATAGTCATTTGGGAGCTACAAAGAACAAATTAATTACACTCTGATGAGTTTAAGCAGCAGCAACAAGAGAAAGGAGAGGTAAACAACAGAGATTGAACCTTAAAAGGACTGGGGGTGGGGGGAGGTGGGAAGACTGTAGAACATAGATGGGATAAATAATCTAACACAGATTAAATTTGACTGAAAGCTGGGAAAAACAAGTTGGTTCCTGTTATTAGATCACAGAATGCCCTGCCCCCCTTGACGTTAATGCAATTACAAGATATGGTTATACAATCATTGAAATAATAAAACATTGAAAGGGTGTGGTTTGTGAAACTTTGGGCAGGTTAGGTTCCCTTTGAGGATGTGGGGCCAGGGAATTTAATCTTGTCAGGGGCTCAAGGAGCAGTCTAGAGTGCTGCCTGGGAAGATGGGTGGAGTTGCTATTCTAGGGATCTCAAATTGTAGACTTTTAAATGACCCTTCAGGCTCCTTGCAAGTAGAGAAGAAGAGAGAGAAGAATGGAAAGTAAGCATGTAGTGCCAAGCAAAGCTGGAACTGAGGAGAGATGGAGCATAAATACAAAGTGAGGTCCATAGTAGGGAAGTCTCACCCACTGAATTATGCTCCTTCTCTGGAAGTGTGTTATGTAGGCAGCAGGCCTTTACATCATTCAAATCTAAGTTCCGGCATTCTGCAAATAGTTCTTGAGAACTAAGGCCTAGTCTAAAATTCTCAAGTTCCAGGAGAAGAATCATAGGAGAGGGGTGCTTGGGTGGTATAGTCAGTTGAACGTCCAAGTCTTAGTTTCAGCTCAGGGCATGATCTTAGGGTTGTGAGATTGAACCCCAAGATGGGCTTTACAGTCAAAGTCTGCTTGAGATTCTCTCTCTCTCCCTCGGCCCCTCCTGCTTGCGTGCATGTGCTCTCTCACTTTCTCATAATTACATAATATATAAAAGAATCATAGGAGAAACTTGTTTGAAGTGCAGATTCCCAGGTTCAGCCATTAAAAATTCGGATTCAGTAAGTTGGGCTTAGGGTCTACGAACCTGCATCAGGCAGCTCCTGTGATTTGGGTTTGGTAGCTCTTAGACCTGATTACTTTGTAAAAACTAAACACGGTCTCTTCAAAAGTTAGCATCCAGCAAGCCAGAGATTTGACCAATAAAAATACAAACAAAATAAGAGTATCCCTTTGCCACCTCCTGTCAGTTAATTTGATGTTTTGTTATACTCCCAAATTCATTCTCTTTTGAAATTCTTTGACCAATTTATTAAAAAACAATTTATTCCAGAATTACAGAGTAGTTGGAGTTGAGTTGGAGTTGAGTAATTCTCAATGTTGGAAAAGCAACATTATATAGATTCTAGATATTAATTCTCCAGCACTCTGCCTTTAATTAAAACAAAACCCTGCCTATGCCTGCCTAAAAGAGGGAAGAAGATCAAGAGGGAGATGATTACTTGCCTTCAAAATTTCCGTTCAAGATTTGAAGATTCAGCACCCTTCTTCTAGGGGAAGAAACTGCTGGAACCCCAAAGATCCACAAACCTTATTAGGGCCGTGAAGTAGCTTTTTTTTTTTTTTTAAGATTTTATTTATTTATTTGAAAGGAAGAGACAGCCAGAGAGATGGCAAGAGAGAGCATGAGCAGGGGAGAGAGGGAGAAGCAGGCTCTCCCACCGAGCAGAGAGCCCGACATGGGGCTCGATCCCAGGACTCTGGGATCATGACCTGAGCTGAAGGCAGACACTTCACTGACTGAGCCACCCAGGCGCCCCTGTGAAGTAACTTTAAAGTTTCTTCACCAATACCTATCCCAAAAATACATTTCACATCACAACCTAGAACACCTACTACACACACACATATGCACACACACATATGCACACACAACTATATACGTACATGTGTAGTGTGTATGTATGAATGTATGAAAAATGGAAACATTTTAGAAAACACTACTTACCTTTACCATGTGAAATGCACTGTGATATTTTCCATGCTCTGCTCTTTCTTTTCTTT
The DNA here is from genome assembly GCF_018345385.1 of Vulpes lagopus. Classification (NCBI taxonomy): domain Eukaryota; kingdom Metazoa; phylum Chordata; class Mammalia; order Carnivora; family Canidae; genus Vulpes; species Vulpes lagopus. Next base: position 32,758,798 of record NC_054824.1, read on the forward strand.
TCCCTTCTTACTCTTTTTCTCCCTTAATGATAGTCATGATACCATCAATGAGTTTGACCAGCTGTTTTGAAAAATGCTGAGGTAGATATACGATTCCGACTGTTTTGAGTAGGAAAGAAGGAGAGAGAAATTGGAATTGGAAAAGAAATATGTTCACTAATTTTTCCTTCTTTCTTCTTCAGGCAGTAACTCCCTTCCATTCATCCACTGTCTATCTTGGCTAAGATAGTCTCCACATCTTGTAGGAAAGACTACTGGCTTAGAGGCTGATGTTTTGAAGCAAGTAAAATACTCAGCAGAATATACTGATAAACAAATGAGTCTTTACTTCTTACCAGGTTGACCTTTCTTCCTCACTGTCTTGCATATGGCACGCTCATTTCTGCTCAAGTGTCTTTATCTCCTAACCTGGAATTCTAGCTACCCACTAAACTATTCTCTTTGCCTACTCCTCCTTCCTCCAGAAGTCTGTGCTTATTTTCTCAGACCTTGAAAGCTCCTGAAGGTACAGGGAGAGCCTTCCATTCCCCAGTGTTCTGCTCAGGCAGGTGCAATCCACTTCAAAGGAAAAAGAATTGATGCTGTTATTCATTTCAAAACTAATCTGTTATTTTCATCACTTGTAAATGAACTAAGAGGCTCAAATGACCCAAGGTTCCCACAATCAACTTTCTTTACCCAACTAGCAAGTTTCACGTTCATTGCAGCTATTTTATTATGCACAATAAAAACATTTACAGTTTTGTTTGCTGTTGTTGAGTCTTTAAAAATATAAACTAAAGAAGCCAACTTATCATCAGAGGGAAAAATTCACCCTAGACTACCTTTGTTGTGAAACATTTTGATCTCCATAAAAAAAAAATTTTCAACCCAGATTACAAGAGCTACCCAGCATCCTTCCCACACATATCTTATTAAAAATGTCTTCACTGGCTTTTTTTTTTCTTTTAACCACCAAGCATTTTGCAAATTAACTCTCTTCCAAGACAACTCCATTATAAATATGATTTTTATGATAAAATTATTAATCTCAAAGTTTTTATCCAATTCTCAAAGAACTGATTTTACCTGAGTTATTTGAGTATATTGTGATCCACTGACTTCCTGAAAGTAAGAAATCTATCAAAGACAATTGGGATCATGTCAAAAGGACCAATTTGAAAAAGAATTCATACTGGGGCAATATGAGCATAAAAAAATAGTAACAATAGCAATAATAGCAATAGGTCGAAGCACACCAAATGTATAAAAATTCATGAGTTCCTAAAGATATTACAAAAAGAAAGTCATTGACCACTTCTGGAGTTTGCTAGGATGTCAACTCATTATTTTGAAAATTAATAAAGAAAAAAAGGTAAGCATTAAAATTAATTACTTGATGACATTATTTAATGCATCTTTGTAGGCTGTGCATGACCAACGTCGATTTGGCCAAGTTTGTGGTGTAAGACTTCAATATATTTTCCTACGATGTCAATTTTTGCCTTCCAGTGTGATTATGAAACTAAGCTTGCCTAATTTTGCTTTTTCTATAATTTCTTAAGAATGAAATTATTCAGTATGGTCTTTTGTATTTGACTTCTTTCACATGGCATCTTGTTTTTGGCATTCATTCATGTAGAAATATTTTGTTCCCTTTTATTGCTGAGTAATATTGTATTGTATATGGTTACCACAGTTTGCATACCCATTCACTAGTGCTTTTCCTGTATCTGCTAAAATGATTGTATTGGTTTTTTACTTTATTCTATTAATATGGTGAATTACATTGGTTGATTTTCAGATGTTAAACCAACTTTGAATTCCAAGGATAAACTCCATGGTCATGATGTCTTATCCTTTAAAGCGTTATTGGGTTTGATTTACTAAAATTTTGTTCAAGATTTTTGTGTCTATGTTTATAAAGGATATTGGTCCATAGCTCTCTTTTCTTTTGACATCTTACACTGATTTTGGTATCAGGGTAAAACTGGTCTCATAAAACAAATTCAGAAACGTCTCTGCAATGCCAGTCTAATGCCTTGCAGAATTTTTAGAAACATTAAATTATGTATATTTTAAATATATGTTTCAAATATAAATAATCTGATCTTGTTCATTCTTTTCCTAAGTTCCATAACAAACATACCCTGTTCACCTTCAAGCCTCGTTTGAAGTTGGCTGAATGAGTGCGTGATTTGTAATCACAGATTTTAGGAAATTAAAACTAAGTAACTTCAGCAGCTATTGTCACTAGATATCTAAAAGGGGAAACTGAGGCCCTCTGAAATTGCCACACTCTCCCAGAACACACTCACTCTTACAAGTCTCCATCACCAAACTAACGTCCATGACAAGCCTTTATAGGGTAGGAATCGTTATCAAGGGCCGGCTGTGCACTCACTTACACTATAAAGTTGGTGTGTATGCTTACTGCCCCCCCCCCCCATAAAGGCCTACTGACAGGATCCAAAGAGGGAGCAGCCAAACAATGAAACTCCAGGACCGTGTGGCTTGGGGGTTACTAGTTGAACTGGGCATGCTCAGTCACCAGGCAGATTTTTTTCGGTGAAGTGGAAACTACAACAGCGCTTACCGTGTGCGCTGGGGTGGGCGTGCCCTCGTGGAATTTAGAATGTTGCCGCAGCCAATGGGGCCTCGCGGCCGGCTGCCGGGGCTCCTCATTGGAGGAGCGGGGAGGCGAGCGAGTAGAGGGCCCCTGGAGGGAGCCGCGGAGGTGCAGGTCGGAGAGGCCGGGCTACGCCGTGCCCTGCGCGTGAGCAGCTGCAGCGGCGGCATCCAGCGGCGGCGTCTGCAGTTCCAGCCCGTTGCTTTACTTTTTAGCCGCACGAACGTAATCATTATGCCGAAGAGAAAGGTAAGTCTTCCCCCCCCAAAAAAGATTTCAAAGGCCTCCAAATTGTGCTTACAGCCGATCTTGTCATTGCAGTGGATTGCGCGGAATGCGCTTGGGAGTAAGTCAGGAATTGCGAATCCCTTTGCTTCTCCACGCTTGTTTTCAGATGCCTGTTGCAGACCTTCCCTCCCTCCGTCCGTCCGTCCTTATCGATTCCTCAGTGTTACTTTCTCTCCAGCGACGCGGCTTCCCTTCTTTTTGAACTCCTGCTAGCTGGAATGGTTTCCACCTCGAACAAGAAGCAGCAAAAGAGCCTTCCATTCCCCCTCTTCTAGGAGGGGAGTTTCCTCTTTGAAACTGCCGGGTTGTGATTAGCGTGGAGAGGAAGCAGTGTTGGGGAGGGGGGAGGGGGGTGAAACAAGTCCACGCATGGGGAGAGCCTAATAAATACACAAACAAACAAACAAGTCGGCAGATGTTGCAGATGTTGGGGTTATTCCCAGGTGGGCCTAGCCCGCTGCTGGGCGCGCCGCGCCGGCTCCGAGGCCAAGCGAAGGGAAAGCCATGTTTAAAATAGCACTCACCCCCCTGCTCGCCTCCGCTGCAGACCCGTATGTACCAACTCCGGTGTCAGTCAGGGCTGGGGACGGCGCAGGCGGGGCCGGGCGGCCGGGACCTGCGGGCGGTGCGCGGCGGGCGCGGCGGAGCTGGCCGCGGGCCGCACGGGACGGCGCGGCTGGCGCGCGCTGTGGCCGCCAAGGGCACGGGCCACGGCCCCACTGCGGCCGCCCTAACCCGCACGCGGTCGGGAAAGGCGGGCTGCGCGCGCTCCCGCGCCCCTCGGGGCTCCCGGGGACCTGGGGCCAGGTGTCTCGCACGGCGGAGCGCGTGGCCCGCGGAGCGCGGCCGCCCCCGGTCGCTGCCCCGGGGAGGGCCGGGGAAGCCTCTCCTCCGCCCTCGGAAACCGCGCGTGCGGCCGCTGTGACTCGGGGAAAGCTGGGCACCCCCCACGGCTCGCCAGGGCTGGAAACCAGGCAGTGCCTTAAACGTGAGGCAAAATCACAAATACCTGCCCCGCTTTGTGATCAGCTACAGACTGGCCGGACTTGTGGAAGTGCATGCCTCCCTTGGAAATACGGAAGTTTTAAAATTACAGGAGCTTTTTTTTTTTTTTCCCCTTCCTACTTGCCATTATGGAGAATGTGGTGGGGAACTGGCCTCCTCCACTTTTTTTTTTTTTTTTTTAAATGCAACAGAAGTTTGTTGTTGTTCATCTTAGAGTTTATTGTGCACATACTGTGTGCTTCGCACTAGGGGAAGAGTTTGGCTTGTCTTAGTTCCTTTACTCCTCACTACACCTTGAGAGGCTTAGTTAAGGCCATTGCGCTAGGGCTTAAAGACAGGAGGTACCCAACATTTCACCGACCAATTACTAGAACCAAAGATTTAATTAGATACTGTAGGTTCAAAGTCCCTACTTGCGAACATTATTTATTCATTCTCTTCATTTAGTTGTGGGTAGGTCAAGACGAATTTAGGAAATGCAAAGAGATTAGGAGCCTGAGAAGATGGATGGCATATTAAGAGTACTAACACTTGACATTCATCACTTAAATTTAATGTTTATGAGAATTTTGTTTTTCAGCCCTGTTCTACTAGAACTAGGGTATTTAAATTGATGCCACCGTTTTCAGCATTCATCTGAGCTTTCATTGACTAGGTTGGGAATTCTAGTAGAGTCAAAAAAACTAACCATCAAGAAACGAGATATAGAGTGAATTAGTGCCATCCCTTTTCTTGAGAATTATTAACAAATCTAAATGAACAAAAAGATGTGCACAAACCCATTAATACAACAGACCCTGATGTACTAGAGTCCTTGATGTTATGGCCAGAGTTGGGGAAACCATTCTTCTTACTTGCCCTCACTGTCCACCTTTCCTAAGCAAACAGAGGGGAAGAAAAGAAAAACAGTAGAGGAACTGGCTTTTGGTTATTGTTTTATTTCTCTGGAAGGCAAGGAGTTCCTATGAAGAAGGCAGCCAGGTGTACAAGCACCTAAATGTCATCCCTCAGGACATCAGATTTTTCTTCAGAGATGGAAAACTTGTCCTTGACTAATAGGAAGGCTTTTCATTTATACCTGGAGCCTAAAGCTGATACCTTGACAAAAGCAGCCACAAATTAAACACAGCCTCCATGGCCATCCCATCTACCACTCACACCTTAGAGCTACCTCATGGAATCCTGGGAGCTCACTGAAGCTTACACAGGAAACCACTTTCATTAGGCAAAGCCTACCTAGATGCTAGAAAAGAACTGAAGACCATCTGTGCCTAAATTCTTTGAAAGCTGTAAAGCTTGGGTAGCTATGAAAGCATTTACATACTACACATTATTTTTCTTGACTCAAGGACTGCCTGTTTTACATTATAATAAATTTTTTAAGTGCCTTCACAATACTTTTATCTCATCAGGTTTCTCCAAAATAAAAAAAAAAAATTATTTAATGAACACCTGTTTAGGCTTTCTGCAGAGTAAAATCTGGAACCCTAGCACTGCTTTAATGTCATAGGGATACAGAGTTTGCTCTCATGAAGCTTATATTTAATTCGTTGAAGGTGATAAGAGTAGTGGGCGCAAAGCACTTGAGTAACATTAAGACTGTATTTGTGTCCCAGAATATAGGTAAAGGATTCTAAATGCTGTAGGATTGGTAGGGAAAGAAGGTTGAATTTGGGCTGGTCTTGCGAGTGTATGTTAGGACTTAAATACATACAGAGAAAAACAGAGTCATTTTCTTTTATCAGCCATTTAAATATCTCTTCTGATTGTATCTTAATATAAGCAGGCCTCAGTTCATACAACTTAAAGACCATAATATCCACATTAATTTAAAACGTTTTTTTTTAATTTCTTAATCATATCTTTGTATTATCTATATCTTTGTGTGTGATAGTTATAGTTACATTAAACCAAATGGTTTTTTAATGACTGTTGTAGAATTTTTTGAAGCAACATGCACTCAATAGTAAAGAGTTCTTTAGTTAGCATTAGATCTCTTTCCGAGTTTGCAAAATTCGAATAAAGTTCACTTGCCAGTATTTATTACCTAAGAAGGGTGAAGGGTCACCCACCACCTTTTAGTAGTGAGTGGAATAGCAGGGAAAATGATAATATGCAGGTGGGAGTGAGATAATGAGTAACTAAATTCTAGACTGTTCTGGTCAGACATCCCTGAATGCCTGCTGTGGTCACGTTATTATGTGATGATATGATGTTCTACAAAGAGGCATCAGCCAGTGAGGCCTAGACTCATGGTCCTGGCATGATTAGCAACAGCAAACACATTTTCACATCCTTTTTTTCCCAGTACCTCATCACTGGAGCTATTGGAAATGGCTGGTATATCATCACATCAGAAATTCTCTAATGAGGCAATTGTTCATTAATTTTGGGTGTAAACATTAGTGTCTCTTTATATTCAAAGGCTTAAGGAAAAAAAGCCTATGTGCCTCCAGCTTTGAAATTAGAAATTAGGTTCTATCTCTTTTCTTAAAGTGGAAAGGCCCAGTAGTGCTGGGCTTGGCACAAGGGATGCTTAACTAACAGTATTCAAGGTTTCTGATTAATGTTTCAAAAGAATATCACATGTCATAACACCAGAGACAGACTCTGTAAATGAAAATACAGATGGATGTGACTGCATGAAAATGAATATTTCAATATGACAAAAACCCATTGTTAACAAAATCTTAAAAACTTACGAAACACTGGGAAAAAACATTTGTATCACATATCACTGAAAAAGGTTTGCTATTTCAAAAAGATAAAAGTCTCACATGTCCTTATGGAAAAGAAGTATATCCTTATAAGAAAATAGCAGACTCAAATAGATGAAATGTTCCGTTTTGTTAAAGATCAAAGAAATGTGTATTATTAAGAATAAGGAGATGTGATTTTTAAAACCAACCTGCTAAAAAAGATTGGAAGTATCACTGCCAAGTGCTGAATGATACTGACATTCTAGCAACAATCAAGCAGTGTGGATGGCAGTATAATTTCCTTTCAAAAAAAAGAAGTTTTATTTGAGGTATGATCTGTTTACCATAATGTCTATTAATCTTTTCAAAGTATGGAAGTCAGTAATTTTAAGTAAACTTACAGAGTTCTGTAACATTACCATAATCCAGTTTGGAACCATTTCCGTCGCTCTGAAAGTTTCTCAAGTTGCTTGCATCCAATCTCTGCTCCCACCCGAGTTCCAGGCAACCACTAAGTTCCTGTCTCTAGGTTTGCCTTTTCTGGAAATTTTATATAAAAGGAATCAAACAATACACAATCTTTTGTGTCTGGTTTCTTTCAGCGTGATATTTCTGAGGTTCATATATGAACATATTCATATATGTTGTAGCATGAATCTGTACTTGATTCTTTTCTGTTGCCCAGTGATATTCCATTCTTTCTTTATACTTTCGCAAATGGATGGACATTTGTATTGTTCCAGTTTTCAGTTATTATGAATAATGTTGCCGTGAATATTTATATGTAAGTCTTTCATGGACATATTTTCATTTCTCTTGGGAAGTTTCCTAACCATAGAACTGGTGGGTGGTATGAAAGTATTTTTAACAGCTTAAGAAACTTTTAAACTCTTTTCCAAAGTGATTTTTACATACCATCAGTGGATGAGGTGCCATTGTCTCTACATCCTTGCTCATACCTGGTATTGTCATTTTTTATGCTTATAGCCATCCTAATAAATGTAATTTACATTTCCGTGATAACTGATGATGATGGGCATCTTTTTATGTGCTTACTAGCATAATGTATCTCTTAGGTAAAATGTCTATTCAGATATTCTGCCCATTTTTTAATTGAGTTGTCTTGAGTTGTTAGAGTTCTTTAAATATTCTGTATACAAGTCCTTTATTAGCTGTATGATTTGTAGATACTTTCTTCCAGTCTTTGACTTTTTAAAATAATTTATCTTAAAAATAAAATAAAATAATTTATCTTAATGATGCCTTTTGGAAAACAAGTTTTTTTTTTTATTTTGATAAAATCCATTTAGCATCACGTCTAATAAATCTTTGCCTAATCCACAGGTATTTTCTCATAGAAGTTTTTTATAGTTTCCACTCTCGTGTTTAGTTCTATGATCCACTTTGAGTTAATGTATCTAGTGTGAGATAAGGGTTTAAATTTGCTCTCTCTCGTTTTGTTGGGTATCTTTTTTCATTTGTTTTGGCACATTGATAGACAGTTTTCCCAACACCAGTTGTTGAAAAGACCATCCTTTGTTCCCACTAAATTGCTTAGGTACCCTTGTGGAAAACCAGTTTGTCATCAATGTAAAGTTTCTTTCTGGGCTCTCAGTTATTTTCCATTGTCTATAAGTCTGTGCTTATGTCAATACCACATTATCACGATTATTATGGTTTTGTAGTAAGATCCGAATTCTGGTAGTGTCAGTCCTCTACTTTTTCAAAATTGTTTCATCTTATATTCTTTGCACTTCCATATAAATGTTAGAATCAGCTTATAGACTTCTACAAAGTACCTCCCATGATTTTAATAAGGATTGAATTGAATCTTAAATCAATTTAGGATGAATACCCTTCTTAACCATATTGAGTTTTCTAGTATGAATATGAAAGGGCCTAACTGCGTGTAGTATGCCATCCATAAGTGCTTGCTGAGTTTGAGTTAATATTGATACGGTACCTGTGTTTGAGTAAAGGCTCCAAAATGACAGGCTTGTACATTTTATTCATTAATTCACTCATTTCATATTAAATAAACATTTATTGAGCGTCACCTTTATGCAAAGCACCACCATGTTGGGAAATAAGTGAATTTTTTTTTTCAAATCCTTTTTGCAGTGCATGAGTAAATGCTCTCATTTTTAAGGATCTTTTAGTCTGACAGAGTAGGTAATATACATACGTAAGTATTTATACTTCATGGCAAGAAATGATAATGAGCCACAAGAAAAGCTATGAGAATTGAAAGGTTTGGCTAAAGCACATCCAAAGAAAAAAACATTGACAAGAAGTTGTTTGGTTAAAAGGGTTGGAGGTTATAGCTGTTTTTTTTTAAAAAAAATCTCTAGAGGGTCAGTACTAGTTTGTTATTAAAGGTGATCCGTCATTGGTCTTTCCTGTGAAGTCATGCTTTCTTTGAAGTATGAGGAAGTTAAATTCAAGGCCTGGTTAGCAGTTGAGATTACATTGTGCAGTAACTGCCCTCCCTCATTAGTAAAGATCAAGTGACTTCATGGCCTTCATGCCTTTCTTTTAACCACTCTCGTGTATTTTAAAGGTGGTTATGTGACAAGCACCGTATTTCTACATTGGCACATGTTATTTGATTACCTAATTTAGAATTAACTTTGTAATCTTCGTAATTTGATTTGAACATGAAATATTTGATGGTTCTGATGTTTCTAACACCCCATGCTCCTAGCACAGGTAATATAACTATTTGTTGAACAAATGTATGAGTGAATCATTTTCATGGGAAGAAAGTAGTAATTTAATTATTTCATATACTTGTTGAGGAGGTTGTCTGGTGTCGTTCTGACATTTATTAGTGGTATAATTTAGGGGACATTGCTTAACTTCTCCATAAACTTCTAAAGTTTCTAAATCTTTATGACTCAGTTTTCTTGTCTATAAAACAGGATACAAATAGGTTCTACCTCATTGGGTTGTTGGGGGAATTAAATGAGATGGGGAATGCAAAATACTTAGCACAGCACCTGGCATGTGTAAAACAATAAGTGGATGTTCATTATTGAAACAATGGAATTTTCAATTATTCGAAGAACTACAGTGAAATAGTAGACTTATGAAAAGCACCATGCTTCCATTTTGTAGGAAGGCAAATGCCACACTCTGTGGATAGGGAGCAAATAGATCTCACCTTGCATGTTTAATTAACTGTGGTTCTAGAAGTAGGTGTTCACCAACCAAATAACAAATGTAGTTTTTGAAGGAACATAAGGTTTAATCTGGTGCATTTTTACACGGCTGATTTTTCTCAAAGAAAAAAATATATTTTAAAATATCTCCATATAACATTAAAATTCCCTTGGCAAATCAGTTATCAAGTGATCCTCTCTTCCTGTATTTTCCACCTAAAACAGTGCTTTTGTTTACACCAAAGTTAAATATATTCCACTTTCCTGCAGGGTACAATTTGGAAATGGTGACTGAAATAAACACCATTTAAGCTGTCTGCTTTCACAGTACCTAGTAAGTTGAAATATGATGTTAGTCTCCTGAGTAATTTAAAAATCAGTGTTGAAGATAACAAACCAAATCAAAATGTTGAATTCCTTTTTCACTGGCTGCTTATTTTTTGTACATCTCACTGTCTTCTTAGAACAGTTCAGTCACATCAAGTATTATTTCCTGGCCAAGGTATTTATTGAGTCCTATATTATTATGTCTTGTGGAGATACCCAGAAACAGGGCCATTTAGAAATGTCCAAGGCAAATGCATATTTGAGGTAAGTTATACACATATTCAGAAGTAGGAAAACAGAAAAAAATGGTTTTAAATTTCAAAATTGGTTGCAAAATTCAATTCTTTAAGGAACACATACCAGTAACAACATATAAATATATTTATTACTATTAAAATTTAAATAGCTATCATTTATTGAATGCCTGGATGTATCAGACCTTAGTTGTTATATGCTTTGTATTCATTAGGCATCTTATTTTAAACCAAAGTATGTGAAGCTATTAGAAACAAATATATATGGGAAGTATTATGGTGTAATTTCATATTATTTCGTGTTATTCTCACAACAGTTATATGAGGCTGTTCTCATCTCACAAATATAATAATGACAGCCAAGATAAATAACATTTAGATGGCTTCCCATAACTCAGGCACTGTTCTGAGCAGTTTGCATTAATGAACGGAATCCTCCTAACCACCCAGTAAGGTATGTACTCTTCAAACTGCCAATTTACAGAAGGGCCCAGCGATAAGGAATGGCCCAACAGGGACTATAGTCCTGGCATTTGGCTCCAGAGCCTGTGCTTTTAACTGCCGAACCCTGCGGCCTTTCTCATGCACACAAGAGAGTATTAGGATTTAGTAAGATGAAGGAATTCCCCCCCAGGTCACACAGCTAGGAGGTTATTAGTACCAGGAATTCTAAGCTAGCCCTCTTTTACCCAAGAATTTTGCTCTCAACTATTACACTACAATACTTCCCATAAATGTTTATTTCTAAGAACCTCATGTATTTTTGACTAAACTAAGATGCCCAATAAACGAAACAAAGAAGAATCAAGAGTTATATAAATACATGAGTGTTCATTTGATTAAGTGTTATCTTTATTAAGACAGGCTGATGCCATTTTTTCTGGTTTCCAGTCCACGTTATCCAACAAGTCATCATTATCTGTAATCATGCCCTAAGGTTGGTCTCAGGGTCCAGGCCTCTGCTTCTGGGGGAGGCACATTGCCATGAAGCCTTCTGGGTATTTCAATTAACTAATGGACGTATACAAGATATATATATGCACAATATCCTCACCAAAGTATTGATATCGTTGAGTATTGAGGTCTAAAACTCAATATTTTCTTCCAATTACCATAAACTGCTGGATTCACTATTTCCAAGATATATTGTCTTCATCAATTTGTTCTATATAGAATAATAAGGATACTCCCCTGTGATCCAAAACACCTAAGTACCCTGGCATATTATATATTGAGATATTGTATTGAGAGATTGTAATGTAAATATTATGTTACCGGCACTTAGGAATTGTATTTAAAAAATGAGCAGGTGCTTTTGTTTTTGGGACTCTTTGAATAAGAAGAAAAGCTTTTTAATTTGGAAAATCTTTTGGACCTAGGACTGAATGGATTTTTATCTCAGGTTCTGGAATACCAATGATTAATGTTTAATTACAAAAATTATTTCTAAGAAGAATACTGTAAAGTGATATTATTTTAAAATTATATTTTGATTATTGTTGCCCCATGCAAAGATAAATACAAAGTCTACCTTGAGAGGTGTTGAGGTTTTTGTTTTACTTTTCTCTCTTTCTTTTTTTTTTTTCTTTTTGGATATAAGCTTTGTTTTTTTATAATTCTGAACAGAATTAGTTAAATTCTACTTTGTGGGAAGTCATGAGTACTAAGCATGGTGTATGTGGGAGGTAAACATACCAAAGATTTCAGTTAATCAAAATGTAAAGCTTTGAATAGTCCTTCTGATGTGTTCCATATAATACATTTTTAAAAACTATATTCTTTCTACTTCTCATTGCTTTCCTTTACTTCTTATCTTAATTACAGCTTTTAATTTTATTATCCCCTTCTTGTGGTCACATCAATCACTTCATCGGTTTTGCAAAAAATACAAAGAACATCATAAACTGTTGAACATCATAACTGCAGGAATACAGGGAACCATTTGCTGTAATGGAATGATGATAATGATATGGAAATCAATTCATATCTGGGTAAATAGGAAAACAATGTGGCCATCTGGAGAGATCCCCGGTATAAAAGTTGGAAAACTTGGGTCTAGTGTGGACTTACCACTCTTTACCAGGGGAAAGTCACCTGATCTCTTTGAACTTCTGTTCTTCATCTGTAAAATGTGAATGTTAAGGTTACTTCTGTATATTCCCATGCTATTGAGAGGACCAAATACAATAACAATGTAAAAGTCATTGAAAAATGTGAAGGGCTATTTGATAGAAATGATCTGATGTTTTTCCTTTAGTTTTAATAATGAGATAAAAAAAATGCTTTTATCTGGAGGTGCCTGGGTGGCTCAGTCTGTTAGGCATCTGTCTTTGGCTTAGATCATGATCTTTGGGTTTTGGGATCAAGCCCCACATGAGCCCCACATCGAGGGTCCCTGCTCAGCGGGGAGTCTACTTCTCCATCTCCCTTTGCCCCTCTTCTCTCTCTCTCTCTCTTTCTCTCTCTCTCTCTCAAATAAAATCTTAAAAAAAAATACTTTTATCTCTGTATGTGACTATTCAGAAACCCAGAATAGTACATGTATGTTCATCTCAACATACAGTATTTTTAATGGGAATTGTTTATTGTTATTCCAAGAGGCTCACCAGTGAGGTGGGATAGGAAACACTCCACTGCATACTATGTGCTCTTTAGCTAGATCTACAGATTAAATTATTTCCCAGTCTGGAAACCCTTTGCTTTTCTAGTATCCTAGATCTGCACCCAATTTTGAAATTCAGAAAATTAACACAAACCCCTCTGAGAGGTGTAGTGATTAAGAGAATGAACTCTGATCCAGCCTATGTGGGTCTGAATCCCAGGTCTCTACTTACCAGCAAGATTACTAGCTGGGTAATTTTGAGCAAGTAACTTAACCTCTCTGGTCCCAATTCCTCATTTATAAAACGGATATGATGCTTCTTTACCAACTTCACAGGATTGTGGTAAGAATTAAAACATTTAAATCATTGCCTTTCATGTAAATGCAATATATGTTGTTTATTACTATTATTCCTTAGGGTCCCTTGTTTTGTCCTTTCCTGAGACCCCAGTACCTATAGGCATCTCTCTAATATACACCGTAACACTTCTGTAGTGTGATTGATAAGTACATGAGCAGCTAAGTCAGGAAAATGAGATCTTCAGGCCCATTATCTTTCAGTTGTACTCATGAAGAAACTCTAGCAGAGGGAAATGAGACATGAGCCAGATTAGAATTCAGGCTTCTGACTTTAGCCAGGTGCTTTCCCATCCATACAAAACCAGTCAAATGAAAAACATAACTCAGATGAAAGAGGCAATTCAGACCAGAGATATGTGAAATGTTTAGAGTTGTTTATTTCATATTAAAGATATACTTTTGTTATTGCATTATATGTATTTATGCTAATAAAATTTCATCAAACATCCTAGAACATGGCTTCTTCTTTTACTTTCAGTTATCTTTTACACTTGAATACAATGTGAGATATTATCCCTAAAAGCATCCCTCAGAAGAAAGGTAGTTGCTATTTATTTTGATTCATCCAGTCTTTAACAGCAGTTTTTCAACTCAATTACTTTCATCTATAACAAAGTAAGATTTTGGGAAGACATACTAGCCTGACATGACCTCAATAAATGAATTTGGGTTTATAGAAACTGATGAAATTAATAGACATAAGCAAAGAAGGAGGTAGCAGAGAAATTTAATATTAGTTTATTAACCCTCTTAATGTGATCTCTCAATTCTAAGTATTGGGTTTTTAAAGACTATTTTTAAAAGCTTGGAGGATCCCAAACAGACCTACAGAATGAATGAAAAACAACCATACTGGTGTTAAATAATGATCCTTGTGGCTTAAATAAAAATTTTAGTAACCATACTGGTGTTAAATAATGATCCTTGTGGCTTAAATAAAAATTTTAGTATCTGTTTCATGTGTCATAGGAATGTTTGAATTTAGGAGAACTATCTGTTATTTGAAAAACCTCCAAGAATTTCTTGGGCAGTGCCCCCTTTTGAGGGGGAAATTAACATTATGTTAATCAAATAATTGAGTTATATATTAACTTTAGGAGAAGAGCAACAGCATTAGATTTACATACTTTTGGGCAGCCCCTATGGTTCAGCGGTTTAGTGCCACCTCCAGGTGTGGTCCGGGATCGAGTCCCATGTCAGGCTCCCTGCACGGAACCTGCTTCTCCCTCCGCCTGTGTCTCTCCTCTCACTCTTTCTTTCTCTCTCTGTGTGTGTCTGTCATGAATAAATAAATAAAATTAAAAAAAAAAGATTTACGTACATTTCTCTGGGTGGGTTATTTGGATCTTTTCTCCTAGAATTTCCTCTGCTAACTGGCTATTAGACTTTCTTTTCTCCAGCCTTGAGTTTGTAACAGAAGATGTAAATTAATTTTTAGAGAAATTTTAAATAATAATTAAGAGGCTTCAAAAAAATTTTTGGCCAGCAAGTTAGAGAAGAATTACCTCAAAGTAATACGTTCCCCGGGTTAAAAGAAGTAATTATTGGTTTATTTGCATTTTTACATCTGTTCCCAGCTTTCCCACATTAGCCTGAACAACCCAGGAGTTGAGACTGAATTTGTTCTACGGTTGCTGGAAGATGATTACTTGGATTTCATGTATACTCCATACTCTCAAGTAATTTGCTTAACTTATGAAGCAGTAGCCCTTCACTTGCAATCTTAGAAGAAAATCTCTAGGAGCTGACACTTACCAATATAGACTTTTTGGAATTTTAATATAAGGCCCAACACTTGTTGCTGAGAATCCTGAGCCTTCCCCTTTCTTTCTTGCATGGCTTAGAACCATGGCACAAGCCTTACATGTTCCAGCCATCTGCCACACCGTCAGTATCTTTCTCTGCAGTGATAAATCTACAGGCTCATGTCATTTGAACTCTTCCCAAGCAACTGTTGAAGGGTATGAGGATTTTTCCATCTTCTCTGATACCTTCCTGAGTTTAGAGGAAGAAATATTGGCTTATCACCACCCCCACCACCTCCCACCCCACAGCCACCACCACCCTGGTGCCCCTTTATCTGGTGATAACTACTATTTATTGGAAGAGAAGCTCAGAATTGGGTAATTTTTCCTGTTGATTCCTTACGGATTGTCTGTGGAATAAAAATTCCAAGTTTCTTTCCTCGGTTTCCTAATAAGGACTGCTGGTTTTGTTTAGTGGTCAGGAGAATGTAGTTGTGTCCTCTTACTGCATTTTTGTGTCCTCCGGTGCAGGTATGTCTGTGTAAAGAAAGAAGGGGGATGGTACAGTTGGTCAGCTGCTACACCAGCCCTCCCCCTGCCAGTTCTCCTGCTCCACCAGCCCAAGGGGTTCTGCATCGATGTGGTAGTGGTCTTGGCTTACCATGTTGCCCACTCCAGTGCCCTCCCATCAGCCCAGTTGAAGCAATTATAAATGATATCTTTTTTTTTTTTTAAGAATTTATTTATTTATTTATTTATTTATTTATTTATTTATTTGACAGGGAGCACATGCATGCACAAGCAGAGGGAATGGCAGGGAAAAGAGAAGCTACTGAGCAGGGAGTCCAGAGATGCAGGGCTCAATCCTAGGACCCTGAGATCATGACCTGAGCTGAAGGCAAATGCTTAACCCACTGAGCTACTCAGGCTCCCCTGATATGTCTTGAACAGAAAAGAAAGAGGCAGTATACAAACCAGATTTGTAAGTCATTTAAGAAGTGCAGAAAATGCTAGGAGTAAACCTAATGGTGAAATTTGTGTTAGGGCACTGTTAGACTTAAAGGAATGAGTTTTCTTCTATTCTTTTTTTCCCTCAATATTGCTAATATTTTTATTTGGAAAAAATTTAAATACAGAAAAATCCAGAAAGTAATGTAACATATTCATTTGCCCACCCCTCAAAATTCACATATTTTAATGTTATCATTTTGCTTCAGATATTTTTTAAATTAAATAAATGTTACAGATAAAGGAGAAGTTTCCTTAGAAACATTCCCTTGGTTCCTTTCCCTTGTCAGCCTCCCTAGAAGTAACCATTATCATGAATTTGTTGTGTATCCTTCCAGTCCATGATTTTACACTTTTATGACATATGTCTTATATAAATCCTTAGTATTGATTTGTGCATGTTTTAAAATTTGTAAAAGTGGAATCATATACATGTATTACTCTGTTTTTTTTTCCTTCTGTCACTTTACATTATAATGGATGAATGTAAATCGTTTAAGTATATTGTGATCACTAATTTATTTGGACTCTTTCTAAGGACTTATTTTGTGGTTTTTATTTATCATTTGTTCTTTTCTTTCCTTTCTTTCATTGTTAAAATTTGCTTTAGTCCACTCCTGATTTGGAAGTTTATAGATCCTGTTTCTTATGTTAAAATTTTTAGGGCTATTTTTAAATTTCATTTTAACAAAGTCTAAAATGATTCTGGGTCTGTATCATCCTCCAGAACAAAACCTGGATTCTAGCATGCTTTAACTTCTCATCTGTTCATTCTACTCTTGTTTTTTGTGATTATTAAGATCTAGAACTGTGCTGTCCAGTATGGTAGCCACTAGCTACATGATGGAATTAAGCACCCTTTAAAAAGAATGACGCCTGGGAACGCCTGGATGGCTCAGCAGTTGAGCGTCTGCCTTCGGCTCAGGTCCTGATCCTGGGATCCGGGATTGAGTCCCCCTTCAGACTCCTTGCAGGGAGCCTGCTTCTCTCTCTGCCTATGTCTCACCCTGTCTCTCTCACTCTGTGTCTCTCATGAATAAATAAATAAAATCTTAAAAAAAAAAAAAAAAGAATGAGCTGAATTTTTAAAATTTCAATTTTAATCAGTTTAAATTAAAAAACTGGTATTAGATTCAGTTTATGGAAAGATTTAAATATGTTTGGAACACCCTGGATATGTGAAATTACTATAAACTTTATGAACTCTAAACATAAATCAGGTGCTCCTGGTGAAAACCTAGCACCTGAGTGGAGATTTGCTTATGTTAAGTGTAAAGTACATGCCGCATTTTGAAGATTTAGTATAAGAAAACTTCGTAAAATATCTCATTAATAATTTGCAAATTGATTACACATTGAAATGATAAAATTTTATTTTTAAAATTTTTTCTAAAGATTTTATTTATTTACTTGAGAGAGAGAGAATGAGAGCACAAGACGAGGGACGGTCAGAGGGAGAACCAGACTCCCTGCTGAGTGATGAGTCTACCAGGAGCTCAGTCCCCCACTTTAGCTGAGCTGAGGCCAAGGCACACGCTTAACCAGTTGAGCCACCCATGCACCCCAGAAATGATAAAATTTTAGATAGATTCAGATAAATAAAGTATTAAAGTTAATTTCATCTGTTTTCTTTTTTTTAATGTGGCTATTAGAAAATCTGGAATTATGTGTTATATTTCTATAGGACAGCACTGGTCTAGGGTTTCTGTTGAAACTTTTTTAAACACAGAAAAATAGGTATTGTTATCTACAAGTAATAGTTAATTAGACTTATCAATATTAAGTAATTATACATTACTTCATATATGATTTGCTTCCATCTGAATTCATTTTTCTAATTGCTAAATTTGATCTTTAGTAACAGGTCCTTATTGAAAGGAAGGCTGTGTTGATGGTAAACTCTCTTTAAGTATTTATATTCTGAGATATCTTTATTTTTCCTTCATTCTTAAATGATAGCTGGGACAAGGTTCTAGGTTGACAGTTTTCCTCAACTACATGAACATTACTCCCTATTTCTTCTATTTATAGTTGCTGGTGAGAAGTAATTCTCTGTAGATAAAATATCTTTTAACTTTGATAATTTCTTTTTTTTTTTAAGATTTTATTTATTTATTCATGAGAGACACAGAGAAAGACAGAGGCAGAGACACAGCCAGAGGGAGAAGCAGGCTCCATGCAGAGAGCCTGACCTAGGACTTGATCCCAGGACTCCAGGATCATGCCCTGGGCTGAAGGCAGGTGCTGAACTGCTGAGCCACCCAGGGATCCCCTAACCTTGATAATTTCTACAATTTTCCTCACTTTACTATAGTTTTACTACAGCATATTTCATTGGATTCATTTGTTTTGCTTCCAGCTTGTTCCTTGGCATAAGCTTTCAATCTGGAGACTCATGACTTTAATTTGGGAAAATTCTCAGCCACCATGTCTTTGCCTTCCTACTAGTACCTCTGTTCTTCAGCTTCTGAAATGTCTGTTAGGTGTATGTGGAGCTTCTCAACCAACCACTCTTATATGCTAACTTCTCTTGTATAGTGTCCATTCCTTTATTGCCCTTTGTTGCATTCTGAGCTAATTCCTCAGCAGTCTGTGACAATTTGTTATTTCTTGTTCCTCATCTAGCATTAATGTTTTGAGGGTTTTTTCTTTTTTTTTTTTCAATGAGCCTAGTTTTATTTTCAGATTTGCAATTCAAAAAAAAGTTCAGCTACCTGTTGATTTTTGCCAAAGTTCAGGCCTTCTTGGCTTCTTGATACTCTGTCCCCATCTGGTCACCAGGTGTTCAATAATCCACCTTCCTGCTGACTTGCCCTCAGATCAGCTCTTAGTGGTACTCCAGACTTCTAGAATCCCTGCTGTGCCTTCCATCTGGCTACCATGTATGTCTGCCACACTGTTGCTGGCTCTCAACCCACTGCCCTTGCCACTCAGGTGCTAAAGGAGCCTCATATATATAAATGAGACCTTTTGTTTAACTATGGCTCTCTGTCTACCTTCTTGACCATTCTGGGTTCAAACTGGATTAGCACAAGCCTGCTTTGTTCTGGGAAATGAGAAGACAGCCCTTCTGCCTTTGAGTTCCTCAAATCCCATTGGATTCAGCTCATCCTTCCCATCAGCCCACTAGAAGGTTGAAGTATGTCTGAGATCATTGATGTACGACCCCTATCCCCATTTATTCTTCACAATCCTTGGCACAAAAACTTTGGGCTTCTGTTTCAATCCCTTCATACTGTACCCTCCTTCCTGTCTCCAGCCTCATGGCTAAGTGTTAATGGTGGACAGGGTGTGTAGTAAGATAGCCTGAAATGGTAATTCCTTCTGAAATTACTCCTTGTTACCCTGTTCAACAAAAGCAGATGACAAGGTTACACGGGAATCTGAATGTGCTCCCTTTTAAGATTCTGTTGAATATAATTTGATATTTGGTAATTTAAAGACTCATTAAGATACATATTTCATTGTATAATATCTGTATAACAACACACCGTCTATGAAATGCTCTAACATCTCGCTTGGTCTTAAGCATGACACTTGGAGTTCAGTGTGATTATCATCTGTCATTCATAGATGAAGAGACTGAACCACTGATCATATCAGTGGCCCAGATCACAACAGCTCCTAGCTAGGAGCAACTCAAGCCCATGTCCTGACCTGCATTCATGTTATAGTACCACACTGATCCCAGGGTAAAGATCATTTGGCTTGTTTCTGACTAAATGTAGTATGTGCTTGTTAATAGAAAGCCCTTACAGAGAGATTGCTGGAGAAACCAGCTTTGTAGCTCTTCACATTTCCAGTCTTATATTCATTCATCTGAAGCCGTTAACATTCTCATTCTACCTGCTTTTTGTGTGTGTGGCATTTTTCCAGGTTTCTTTTTTTCAGTAATTTATATCTGAGATGACTGTTTAGAAAGGGATCTCTCCATCATATTGCGGTCACTAATCCACTACATAGAAAAATATTGAAAATTATGTCATTAACACCCATTTTTTAACTTTTTTAACATCAGTTAACATCAGAATAACTGTATGCTGCTTCTTTAAAAATGCCTATCAGCTACAGTAAGAAGGTACCCCAGATTGAAATCGACCAACTGGCCTACCAGCTGTGAATGAGAGCCCAGCACTTCTTGACAACAGAGGGTCTCCTTTGTGGCCAGAAGGGTCGAACTTGCAGCATGGAATTGAGCTGAGCCAAATGGTCCACATAGGGACCGTCTTCGTATGCTCTCGCTTGCTAAGATTTTGCTGTCTCCAACTTGGCTGGCTACTATAGCAAGATCTGTGAATTAGAAATTCCTGTGCAAGAGAGTGGGGAACAGAAAAGAGAAGCTCGGTTTTCCTTCATGATAAAGAAGGTTTCAGGGAAGAGGGAGAAATGGTTGATTTGGGAAACAAGAACTCCATGAGAGGCTCCTGGGTGGCTCAGTTGGTTAAGTGTCTGACTCTTGGTTTTGGTTCAGGTCATGGTCTTAAGGTCCTGGGATCAAGACCCGCTTTGGGCTCTGCGCTCAGCAGAGAGTCTGCTTGTCTTTCTCTCTCTCCTTCTGCCCGTCCCCGACTCCTGCTTAGGCATGTGTGTGTGCTCACTCTTTCCTTCTCTCAAATAGATAAATAAATCTTAAAAAATAAAGAAAGAACTCTATGAATGTACAGGGTTCCAGAGCGAGGTGAACTGACAGACTGTGGTGAATAGGCAGCCCTCAGGGAGAACTGAAGGTTTACTAGGTCATCTGCCTTGAAGAAAAGCTTTTGACTTCCTAAAAGACTTTACACACTTCTGATCTGTTTTACATGTTATTTTATAATCTGAGTTTTTGAATTTTTCACTATTTTATGTGGGCTTTCTATGTATTCACATAGCCTATTTTTTGATCCCATGGCATTAATAATTACATAGTTTACTTAAATATTTCTCTATGATTTACTGTGTGAGTTGTTTCCAGTTATTCTGTATTAGAAACAGTACAACTAAAATGGTATTTTTAGTCTTTCTTTGAGTCTTCGTTCCAAAATGGAATTACTGGATCATTTTATAATTAGTCCTGTGTGTCTTTCTCAGATTGCCAGTTTGTTCTTTGAAAATATATTAATTTGCAGTGTCACCAGGCCCACCAAACAGTGGGTTTTGTGATCTTTAAAATTTGTTTCTCATTTTATCAGATGAGGCATTACCGCAGAGCTGTTTGTTTCATTTTGCTAAAGCCAAACATTATGCCAAATGTCAGTTTGCTATTTGTATTTTTTCTCTTGGAAGTTCTTCATATCTTCTGCACACGTTGTGTTTTAGAGATTGGGTATTCACCTTCCACCTTTATGTGGTTTTGAAATGTGTGAAATACTTTAATTTTCAAACTAGCCTTTAGCCAGTAAAGATATATTGGGAGGGCAGTACGGGTGGCTCAGCGGTTTAGCGCGGCCTTCAGCCCAGGGCATGATCCTGGAGACCCAGGACCGAGTCCTGTGCCAGGCTCCCTGCATGGAGCCTGCTTCTCTCTCTGCCTGTGTCTCTGCCTCTCTCTCTCTCTCTCTCTCTCTGGAATAAATAAAGAAAATATTTTTAAAAATATATTGGGATATGCAGCATGTCACATAAATCTAGTTTCCCATAGTTGTAGTACTCTATAAATGAGTCCAGTTTGAGCTGTCACCAGACTGGGCAGGTGCTGCTCCAGGTGGGTGGGTCAAAATCAGGAAACAAATCAGCCGGGGTGGCAGGACGTTTGGCTGTCCTGCCAAGGCTGAGAATTTGGTAGAGATGCTGGAGTTGATAATGGAAGAATAATAATGCATGACACATTTGTCAAGTCGCATCAAGAAGTGGGCTAGAAATCAAAGCGAGGCAAGTATGGGACAAAATATGCTCAGGCTGGGCTTTCTTAGCATCCTGCCTTCATCTTAGAGAAACAAAGTGAGTGGAACATGTGGTAGATTCCTGGCACTACTGCCACTGGCTGCTGGGTCCCTGCTCTGCTCTTTAACTAGTGGTGGAATCATCAGAAATCAATGAAAATTGTTAGAGTGAATGCACATTAAGAATAGGGGTTCATATCAGTTCTTGCACCACTGCTATTTTAAAATTAGAGCAGTTATGCAGATAAATGCTGAGTGTGTGTGTGTGTGTGTGTGTGTGTGTAAAATGTATCCTCTTACAAACTTACTTCTCCTCCATAAAATATCTGTTGACTTATGTGATCCTGAGAATAGATATAGCTATTTTTTTCAAACCTGCCTCGAATGTGTGCTTTCCCATTTAAATACAATTCACTGAAATATTTTCTTTCTAGTCTCCGGAGAATACAGAGGGCAAGGATGGATCCAAAGTAACTAAACAGGAGGTAAGTGTATCTTTGACATCCTGAATTTAATGTTTTTAACTGGAATTGTTTAATATTGCTGGGATTGTCTCCATCTGAATGAATACAGTTCTGAATAAGGTTGTTGAGACAACGTAAACCAGAGATAAGAGTGTCAGTGTGTTGTGTCTCTTGGCCGAGGTAAATTTCAGTTGAGAACACTGATGCATCCTTTTCTACTTACTATGTTGTTTATGTTTCCACCTGTCGGTCCTGCTATCTGTTCAAGTGGATACTGAGAATTCCTTCTGGGCAAAGAGTGAGATAATAGGTAAATTCATCAAGGAGAACAAAGTCTGCCTTTCACTGCAAGGACATGAAAGACTGTTGATAAAATAAATTCTCTGCTCCAGTGAGTGAATTATAAATTTCTTTTTTTAGTTCTGAATATATGCCCAAAAAATGTCATATCTAAAGTCGAAAATTGTGAAAAGACACACAAAATGACAAAATATTAAAGTTTTTTTAAAAAAACAGGAAAATTCTTAGAACTTAGGATAATTAATTAGGTAACAATTCAAGGAAACTGTATTAAAATACAGAAACCTCCAAAGAGCTAAGAAATTGAGAAAGATGATTGTATTTACCTACTGTGGTAATATCATGAACTCCTAAAAGAAGATGGATAAAAAAGTAGCAAATTAGATGCTAACTCTGATGACATTCACTTTTAAATAGCTTTACAGTGTGTAGAAAAAACTGCAGCTCTTACCCTTGAACTTATAAGGGGTCATGTGAGAGACAGAAACAGTATCTAGTTACAGATTCTTTGATTGGGTGATTCATACTGTGGTTTAATAATTCGGAGGAGTTTGTCATGATAGAAGCACCCCTCCACAAAATTTGTACAAGGAAATTTGTTCTGCCAAATAGAAAACCTTGTAACAGAATCTGTGACTAAATTAATTTAAAAGCAAAACAAATAAACCTGAAACCAAGGCCCCACCATCCATTTACCAAGCATTCAGTGTTTAACAGTTTGGGAGGTGAAGTTTGTGATCCCATGTCAAGTTTCAAGTTACTAAACAAACGCTAGAATGAACCAAAAAATGATAAATGCATGGATTTTCTTGAAAATGGCGAAATGTAATTTCTAGGACAGTTGGCTAAGTGTAACAAATCTTAATGTAATTTTTAGATTTGGACACAAAATGCATTTGGATTTTTCCTTAGGAGCTGCTATTTAAATTGATCTGTCAGTCATAAAACCTAGAAACCATTACGCACAATAGATCTTGGATAGTGTAAACAGTCTTTCCTATCCTTCTACACAGAGCAGTCAAGCTGGTTAGAATATATGTAAACTATTCTTGCTTATCCAGCTGTCTTATACATATTTTGAGTCTCAGAATTTTAAGTATTTGTGTTATTTATATATTTTATATTGTTAATATTTTACTTTATATTATATTTATTCTATTATTGCTAACAAAAATCGTTCCTAGGAAAAACTCTTTCCCTGTCCTTTAAGCCACGACCAGATTAAAACTCATGATTTGTCTTCAGGACATCAACACAATTGTTTGAAAAGTGAAAAGGTCAGTCAGCTAGTGGGTTAGGGTAAGAACTGTCAGACAGTATATTGATTGATTTTCCCCCCCCCACTGAATTGACTGAATTTTCTAGTTTATGTCATTGCGTATGCACAGGCTTGACTATTGGGAATTGAGATCAGTTACAAAGAGGGATCCTCTTTTGAAAAACCTCTTCCACTGCAGTGATATTTGAAGGGCATAATGCAGAGTATAGCTTTTGGACAATAAGCGACCACAACAATATGTTAAAAGCATTACACTTGGCAGTTTCCAAAAGCCCTTTCGCATTCGTTATTTTGTCTGAGCATTACAATAATCCTGAAATGAGGGCAGAGCACATTCATTCCTTAACAGAAAATACTATGTACCTGTAATATGCCAAGTGCGGTTCTAGGCTCTGCAGATTCCAGAGTGAACAAAAGAAGCCAAAATGACTTCCTTCATGGAGCTTCCATTTTAGTGGAAAAAGAGAATAAAATAATATCGCTGAATATTTGCTATGAAGAAAAATACAGCCAGGAAAGGGAATAATGAATATCAGAGAATTGTTTTTTTGGTTTTTTTTTTAAGATTTTTATTTATTTATTCATGATGGACAGAGACACAGAGAGAGGCAGAGGGAGAAGCAGGCTCCATGCACGGAACCCGACGTGGGACTCGATCCCGGGTCTCCAGGATCACGTCCTGGGCTGAAGGCAGCACTAAGCCGCTGAGCCACCCAGGGATTCCCCCAGAGAATTGTTTTTAATAACAGATATGCAGCTATTATTATTTCCAGCTTTACTAAAGGAAACAAGTCCTGAGAGAAGTACATTATTTTCCACAGGTGTCATAACTTTTGTATTGCAGAACCAGGGAAGCTATGTGAGCTTCCTGATAAAATCCTCTGTCCTCATACCGCTTTTGTGGTAATCATAAATCTGGTTACCCAGTGCCTTTTCTCTGTCCTCTCCATTTCCCAGCCAAGGCTCTAATATCCATCTTTCCCTACTTCCCAGTTTTGCAATAATTTCTACTTGGCTCCTCATCTGTCTTTGGAAATTAAAAGCAACTTGATTTTTGGCTTCTGTCAGCAACTACACATGGTCCCTGACTTGTGATGGTTTGTCTTATAATATTTTGGCTTTTCTGTGGTGCAAAAGCGATACTCATTCAGTAGAAGCCATGCTTTCAGTTTGTTCTTTTCCCAGACTAGCTTTATGTGGTATGATGCTCCCCTGTGATGCTGGGCAGTGGCAGTAAGGCTCAGCTGCCATTCAGCCCTGTGATCATGATGGTAAACAACCAGTACATGTACAACCCTCCTGTACCCAGAAAGCCATTCTGTTTTTCACTTTGAGTATTGCATTCAATAAATCACATGGGATATTCAACACTTTATTATAAAATAAGCTTTATGTTAGATGACTTTGCCCAGCTTTAGGCTAATATTACATGTTCTGGGCACAATTAAGGGAGGCTAGGCTAAGCTATGATGTTTGGTAGGTTAGGTGTAAAAATGCATAAATATGTAATATTTTCAATATTTTCAACTGAGGATGGGGTTATGAGGATGTAACTCCATTGGAAGTTGAGGAAGATCTGTGCATGGTTAGACTTAGGAGCATTAAGAAATCTTATAAAAATAAACATCTTCCAGATCCCATAAGAATGGCCCATATATTTCAAGCGGTATTCAGCAAAGTCCAAGGACTCTATTTGAATCCGTTGTCAGTGAACTTTTGTCATAGTGAGTTTAGACCTCCATGTTCTTTTGCAACGAAGATGGTAAAGTAAAAGACTATGTGTCTTTGGGAGTAGCCTTCACCAGAATTTGCTTCAACTCAGAGAATGATCAGTTAATCAAATGCTTATTAAAACATTTCATTGTGGGGGATCCCTGGGTGGCGCAGCGGTTTGGCGCCTGCCTTTGGCCCAGGGCGCGATCTTGGAGACCCGGGATCGCATCCCACGTCGGGCTCCCGGTGCATGGAGCCTGCTTCTCCCTCTGCCTGTGTCTCTGCCTCTCTCTCTCTCTCTCTGTGACTATCATAAATAAATAAAAATTTTTTAAAAATTAAAAAAAAAAACATTTCATTGTGCCCAGCAGCTATACCCCACAGTGACAAACCCTCCCATTACTTGTCTCTGTAACTCTTGGTTGGTGACGTGTCATTCTGAAAGTCATCTTTCCTCTTCTGAGAATCACTGTCTTGACCACGTCTCCCAAAGATTCACAATCAACAAGTTGAGAGAAATTCTTAGTGTCTTTTTTTTTCAGTTGTCCTGCCTAACGGTCTGAGTCTCAAATGAGTACTTAAAATTCTAGTACTTTAAGGATGAAAAAATAGCAATCTAGTCCATTTTATATCCAATAAATACAGTATAATCATTTATAGATTTTAAGGCTGTGAAAGCTGATGGAACTTTCCAGGAAGGTGTTCACACTTGCATGCATAACCATGCTACTGCCTGTGAGTGAAAGGTTCGCCTCAGCCTCCACTATTTGCAATGAAAAAGAAAATCTCTTATGGTGGTTACTGGAAAGGAAAATTTAAGAAAAGTCCTTTTTTTATAGCATAGAAAGAAGAGCTGGTAAATTTTAGACAGAAAGTCACAAAATGATTTTACAGTAAAAGATGTGCTTTTTAGAGACGGTTGATTTAGACAGCCTGGAGAGGCAGACTTTGTTTTTGCATTAATTTCCTGGGCTTTTTATTTTGAAACTCTTGTACTGGGCCTGAATTATAAAAAGATAGGGAGTCCTTTGGATCAGAACAGCTTTTGGGCCCTGCAGGATACTGCTTGCTTGGGTGGGAATATCTCTGGAAATCCCAAAGGGCTCTCTCATATCTGCCAAGATCTTCAGTATGCTCAGGTGTTCACATAGAGAGGAAAGAATTAGAGCACCAGAGTTGGGAAGTTGTGCACATGATTTGGCCCCACTTCAATGAGATTTTACTCATGACGACTACCTGGTGGATAGGAAGGCAGTTATAAGTAGTAGTGAATATGTTTGGCCTCTTTTCAGGCCTCCGCCTGGATAGTAATTGGGCAGGGGCCTTACCATGCCTCTCGTCAAGGTCACGCTACTACACATTTCTGGCGCTTACCCATTCTATTCACCTCACCATTTATGGAGGGCCCCTGCTAGGCATTGGAGCTACAGAACTGCAGGAGAAGTCAGCCTTGTGCCATAGGGGTACAGTCGCAATATAGATGAGGTGAACAGTGAGGTAAGGCTGATGTGGTACACATAAGTTGACACTAACTGGAGAGGGATTCAGATAAGGTCCATTCACCCCTCTTGAGCATAGAGGCTGCCATTTTTTTCCTGCAGAATGTATCACTCTGAGCACTCTTTTGCCAGCTCTGCTTCACTTGGGAGATGATCGGGTAGTCCTTGAGGCCTTATAGAAGCATCAAAGCTGAGCTCTGTTTGGTAACTAGTGGATGCTCCTTTGCTCTTCTGTGCTCGGAGAGCATTTTGAAGGAAGTACAAGTTACCTACTGGCTGCCTGGTTTAACGGCTAATGTTGTCTTTTCTGTGGTGATGATACCCAGTTCATTGCAACTGACTGTTCTGAGAAAGGCATCACAGGATTTGGGTTCTGGTTCACTGTGACTCATGGGTGCATTGTCATGAACACACCCATGGTAATCCTAGGAGACACCATGGTATTTCCTATGGAGCATCTGATAACAGGCATCCCTCCCATACTAGGCATCAAGCTGTACATCCTCTTACCCCGTGCAGTGAATATATCACGGCCACCACTTCACCGGCACCGTCTCCCAGTCTCTTCACATTCTTTTAGCTGGCCATAAGTCCAGCTCTGATTTTTTTGCCTTGAGACCCCAGGGTTAAAATTATTCATGGAGGCTCTGGCCCTTCATTTCCTTCTGTAGTTTAAAGAAAGATGAGTTTCGCTTCCTCTGGCTATTTTCAGGAAGCAAGTTCTTAGATGTGAAGATGGCAAGAAATATTTCTCCCAGTTTGGCCTGACCAGCTGACCTACACTGACCTAAGTACAGCTTCAAGAATTCCATAATTCTTTGCAGTTGTGGCACAGATTCCTGCTGACCTCCCTAAAAAAATTTGAAACATTTAAGCTATTGTAATGAGGCAAAGTCTGCATAAGGCAGCAAGAATTAGGGGAAAGATTGAGCTCATTTTTTAGGCACATTCTTTTGAGAATCTACTATATGTTAGGTGGTACATACACTGTTCTGCCAGAGAGAACAGTGAGTACAACAGACAAAAAGTACGGAGAATTTATTTCTGGAACACTTTTAAAGAAAGGCAGTTGTACTTTCAGAATGTGAAATCCCTCGGGGAGCCATGTTTTGCTGATGGTAAGTAGAATATCAGTTCTGTATGCTTCTTTCTGAAATGCCTACAACAGTTTGGCTATTTTAATTTTCTTTGCAGTTCATTTGCTTAATTTGCACTGCCCTTGAAGAGAAAAAATTTCCTGAAAAATACCAATCTCAACAGAGTTTCCCTAAATTTTCTAAACTTCCAAATTAAAAGAAAAGATTAGCGAACTTTTGGAGCACCTGGGTGGCTCTGTTGGGTAAACATCTGCCTTTGGCTTGGGTCATGATCTTAGTGTCCTGGGATCGAGCCCCACATCTGATCAGAGGGGAGTTTGCTTCTCCCTCTGCTCCTGTCCCTCCCCAGTGCTCGTGCTCTCGCTTGCTCTCTCTCTCTCTCAAGTAAATTTAAAAAATCTTTAGAAGGTTAGTGAACTTTTTACTCTGTCTCAATCTTAAACATACACATTTAGCAAATAAATAAATATGTTTATTCTGTTACATGTAAGAGGAAGTCTTTCTTGTTAACTGCCTAAGATTTATTATCATCATTCTCCTTTCTAACATATTAACAAGTCAGGGAGCTCCTATTTTTGTTTCTACACAGTTATGTAAGTCTTTTTTGTATTAATTTGTAAGTTTTAGTTCTATTTGTAAAGAACAAGAGTCAGACTGGAACTAGTTCTTAAATAGCTACTCAATGCTCCTGTTGTTCATTTTATCATAAAAGTAGATTATGGGTCAGAACCTAAATTAATCTTCCTGTCTTTTTCTTAACCCACAACACCCTTAATTAGGAGAGGCCATTTCTTTGAACAATGTGTCTACACGTCTGTAGGAAACTTCCTCTTGAGTATTATGGTACACACAACACAGTAAGGCCTTTGAAATATACCTTACTGTGCTCACCTGGAAAGAGAGTAATGGGAGCCATACATTATACTCTTTCAACAAAGTAAGGAATGAATTTTTTAAAATCAATGTGGTTGTGTATAATAAAAATTGTTTTTTCATTTCCTTTGTAGCCCACTAGACGGTCTGCCAGATTGTCAGCGGTGAGTACTTTAGAATCCCCTGGCTATTAGTTCTTATGAGTCCATGTTCCCTCTGTTCAGGACAAAGCAGCAGAAGGAGGATTAAGGTGTTATGTCCCTTGAGTTTTTTTTATTTCCCTTTTGGAAATTACCCGAGTCACAACTTCTAGCAAATGTGACCAGCGTTGCCAAGTAATTCACTTGATCAGATACGTCCATGAAAAGTAGCGGCCAGCTGCGTTACCAAGAACATAACGCCCAGGAAGTTGTTGGATATTCCAGATCTCTGCAACAAAAGCAGCACATTAAGCCAAGTCCTACCCTTCTGATTCTACATACAATGTACTAAAGTAGACAACAGTCTCCGTGATACGTGCTTCCGTCAGAATGGGGTGGAGTTATCAAAATCCATGTGCATCATTTCAGAACCATAGAATCTTTGAAAAAGTAATCCACTTGGCCACTCAGAGTCTCCCTCTGTGGGTGAGGCCTGGGGAAGAGAAAGGGGTTAAGGTCATTAGAGCTGGGATGGGCAGGTGTGACCAAGCCTTGGCCATGAAGGTGCTTCAGCCCTTCTCACCGTAGTGTGCTCCTTGCTGGCTCTCATGCTTCTCCTTGCTGCCCTGCTCACATACAGTCCTCATTCTGCCAAGACAGGTGGTCAGCCTGGCTCTCTGCTGCATACTGAGATGTAGGGAGAAAGGCATTGGTTTCTTGGCTGCCAGGAGCTACTAGCTACTTTGGCCTTTAAGGAAGCATAGATATCATCCTCAGCCAACACCTGTGCAGGCACAGAGTGGGGAATCAATGCAGAAATGGCTATTTAGGGCACTCACAAGTTCAGAAGTATAGCCGAGTTTGAGTTGTGCAAGGCAGTATTTCACCTGAGTCCCAACCTAAGGAAGTAGTATTAGAGCCACCAGAAAGCTTAAGAGCTGGGAGATGTGTGTGTACACAGTTAAACTGGATTCTCCTGAAGCCCCTCAAGATGGTGTGCTCTGTTCAATATTAACTTTCACCGTGGTTCAATAGTTATATTTTAACTTTTGTTAAGCTTAACCGTAGATTATGCTACAAGCCATTGTAGTCCATGGATCTCTAGCCCACTAAGGAAGTAGTGTTTGTAAGGCAAATAAAACCCAAAACTTAAAGCATTTCCTGAGCACCATGAGCCAGCAGTAGAAGCACCTTCCACTGAGATCATTGCCCGTGCTGCTGACACAGAGCCGCCTCAGTGGCCAGTGGGAGCACAGCCTGCAAAACCCCATCCTTTCCTGTCGCATCAAAACACTTGAATGCTGAATCCGGGAGAGGTCTGTCTTACAGAATATACAGAAGAAAACTATTCACTGTAAATTGTGAAAACAAATACATGTTGATATAATATGTCAAAGCCTGAAATAAAATCTTTTAAATCCTGAAAACTTAGGAGCTATGCAAGCTGCTGTATTTGGGGAACAGACTACAGATTTAGGGTGGTAAGATTAATAAACACATCCCTTACTTCTCAAGCCCACTTTTCATTTTTTATGTGAAAAGTCATGTCTGACATCCAGTCTTCTGGAATTACACTGTCTACGGTTTTCCTTTTTGCCTTGAACAGGGCCAGAGGCAATATGAACCTGAACTACCTAGAGGCATTGGGGAGGAACGTGTATTTTTCTCCAAAGAGGGAGCCCTGGGCAGTGTCTTCCACTTTAAAGCCATTCTCCCTAGTGCTCAGAGAAATGAACACTTATTTTTTTCTAGCTTGATGAGAGAAATATCTGCCCTAAAATAGCTGTGGAAAACCAGAAACTTAACTATCTTCCCCCCATGTGCCACCCGGTCTCAAATACTCTGGCAAGCAGAAGAGGGCTGGAGCCCCACATGGAGGGGACCAGGGCCACAGGGCAGGCACTGCTCACAGCAGTGGGGAAGAGAACCACATGACTCAAGAGAAAAACAGTCACCTAGTGGACTCTTTGACTAAGTCTAAGAAAAATCTTAAACTTTGGGAGCTAACAGTGGACATTTTATTATCATAATCACATTCTTCATAAAAAGCTCTAGGGGCAAATGAGCCCAATGTCTGGGTGGGCAAGAGATTCTTCTCTCACCTTGAGCTGGCATTGGAGAGGATGAAAGTAAGAAGAAGCTTGGCTACAGAACTTGAAATCCACATCAGAGGTGGAAGGATGTGGAAATGATTTTGAAATACTTCACAGGCAGCAGTCTTCATTACCGGATGGGTTTTGCCTGCGATTGTGCTGTGATTTCTAGACTGTTGAGAAGGCCAGTGTGACTGAATTCATTGAGTCATTTGGCTGAGGGCCTGAGTCATTCCTCTCGCTGCTGTGCTGTGATCAAAGGAAGTACAGAGACATCAGAGATGGAAGCTTAAACCTGTTCCTGGAGAGCTACTCTGGATTGGGGAATAATGAGTCGGCTTTTAAATCTCACCTGCTGTTCACTTGAGAACCCAGGATGAAA
Organism: Vulpes lagopus; assembly: GCF_018345385.1. Lineage (NCBI taxonomy): Eukaryota > Metazoa > Chordata > Mammalia > Carnivora > Canidae > Vulpes > Vulpes lagopus. Next base: position 32,790,556 of record NC_054824.1, read on the forward strand.
ATAGTTATGAAACGCACAGATCTTTATGCTGTTACCTGATGCTGAAAATAGAATGAAATATTTTTACATGAACAGAATCATAGTCAAAATGGACTGCCGTCTTTTGCAGTCTTAATTGTGTTTCTTTTGGTCCTGACGGTTGCCTCTTTCAGTATTTGTATAATTTAATTTATCTTTGCAGAAACCCGCTCCACCCAAACCTGAACCTAAACCAAGAAAAACATCTGCTAAGGTAAGAGGTGCTCCCTCCCCCCATGTTGGCCTTTTAAACAATGAATAACTTATAATCCCATATCTACAGATCATCCAAGGAAAGATCACATATACTGTTTCAGGCTAAATGTACCAACTAGAAAAGTGTCACCATTGTTACAGTCTTTCTCAAAAGCCATAAAGCACATGCTTTACCAGGAACATGTTTCCCATTTGGTCAGTAAAGGTGAAGAAAGTCAGAGCATGTTGCTCCAAGAAGCCTCATATCCAGGAGGGGTTTGGTAGCAGCACACAGTTCACATGGTGGTTCAGAAAGCATGAGGCTGGGCCCTGGCGCCACAGCCACCAGCAGCTCCAGAGACTTGGGGAAGGGATCTGACTTCTACAACTGGTCTTAGGCTAGTCTGATGACTCATCTATAATAATTAATACTAGCAAATAATTAATATCAGCAAACATTTATGTGGCCTGACTATGCCAGACCCTGTTCTAATTGCTTTTCTTATGAAGCCCTCATATCAGTCCTACACATATCCGGTTTTACAAGTGAGAAAACAAGCACAGAATTAAGAAACTTTTCCCAAATAGCTTTTCTGTGCTCTGCCCTTCAGAGCATTGTTGTGAATTATTTGAAACTACGTGCGTTTGGGAAGCGCTGGGTGGCTCAGTCGGTTAAGTGTCTGCCTTCGGCTCAGGTCATGATCCCAGGCTCCTGGGGTCAAGCCCCACGTCGGGCTTCCTGGCCCAGAGGGGAGTCTGCTTCTCCCTCTGCCTCTCCCCTTGCTCATGCTCTCTCTCTCTCTCTCTCTCTCTCACTCTCTCTCTCTCTCAAATAAAATCTTTTTTAAAAAAGAACTAGGTGTATTTGTGGCATGAGTAGATGATTCTGAAGCAGAACTACTTCTTTGGCTTTCTCTTAAAATCAGGAACTTTTCTTCACATAGGACTTCATTTTCAAGCATTTTCTCAACCTTCTCGTCCCTCTGAGGCCCTCATCCCCAGGTGAAGCTGGCTTCCCTGGCTTCTGCCTCCTTCTTCAGTTGCCACTGCTGCTCTCCACGGCAGAACCACTTCTCTGTAGCGAGAGAGGAGGTCCACTGAACAAGTACACGAGGAGAATCATCATTTTTTCCCCCAGAAGAGAAAGTCAGTGGACAATCTGAGCAGCCCGTTAACATTCTCATAGAGCGTCAGTGTAACTCACCGCAGCCCTGCAGAACTGGCTTCCCCTTCGTCCTGAAAGCCACCGCACCGCGTTGGCCATGGTTGCACTCGGCCTTGTGTTTGGACGAGGCCGACTGATTCTCATTGACCCCACACCCTGTCTAACATGCTTTGTCTCCCTGTGCTTTGACCCTCTGTTAGAAAGAACCGGGAACAAAAATTAACAAAGGTGCTAAAGGGAAGAAGGAGGAAAAGCAAGAAGCTGGAAAGGAAGGTACTGCACCATCTGAAAATGGTGAAACTAAAGCTGAAGAGGTACTTTCCATAAATACCTCCCACTGATTGACTCAGTGTCTAAAAAGAAATTGCTCAATGCTTCAGCCGGTGATAGCACGTTCATAATGTCTCTTTTTATTGCCCGCAATGTTATTGCAGATCCACATCTCTCGCTCAACTGTTAATGTCTCAACCTCCAGAGGTACCCCACCCAGCACACTGTCAGTAAAGGGGCAGATTGAAACAGTGAGAGTTAAGGGTACAGTAGAAAATTCTGCATGTTTGCAGTGACTAGAAGCAGATAGTAGTGTGGTGTTTTTTATTAGAAACAGTGGGAGCTTGCAGGTAAAGCTTCTGTGGCTGTTTGAAAAGCAGAAAGCAATAAATGCAGCAAAGTGTTCGCATACTATATTCCTGCCTTGTCTGTTTTACATCCAGAGTTGAAATAGGTTTTGCAATAGAGCTGCTAAAAAACAGGTGTTCAAAGTGTGTGTGTTGGTTGGGTGGACTTTTTCTTTGGCTTCTAGTAGCTTTAATAGTAACTGTCTCTATTTTTTTCCCTTTTTCACAGGCACAGAAAACTGAATCTGTAGATAACAAGGGAGAATGAATTGTCGTGAAAATTCGGGGTTGATTTTATGTACCTCTTGGGGCAACTTTTAAAAGCTATTTTTACCAAGTATTTTGTAAATGCTAATTTTTTAGGATTCTACTAGTTGGCATACAAAAATATATAAGGATGGACATTTTATCTTCTCATAGTCGTGCTTTTTGGAAATTTCCATCATCCTCAAGTAAAATAAATATCAGTTTGATATTGGAAGCTGTGTGTAAGATTGATTCAGCATTCCACGTGCTTGCTTTAAAATTTGAGTCTTGTGCGTACTGTGGTGTTTTTACTGTGCGTATTTAAATTTTTCACGCAGTTTTTCTAGAGCAATAATCAGTGGTGCTTTTGTACCTAGGTTTTATGTGATTTTAATGAAACATGGATAGTTGTGGCCACCTGCTGACTATTTGTGGTTTAAAATAAAAGGTTTTCTTGCCTGCAAAATACCTGCTTCTTAGTAGTGTCTTTACTAAACTTGGGTAATGTTTCATTTTGTTGTTGCAGAACATGTGAAGAATATTTACAGTTTGTGCTATAATGGTAACTCTAATAAGTCACACAGGCTTATTTCTTCATTGTTGGGCCTTTAAAACTATTATTACTTTAACAAAACCATCTATGGATGCTAGTGTGGAAGAATTAATCTAAAACATCTGATGCCAGGGATGCCTGGTGGCTCAACAGTTTAGTGCATGCCTTCAGCCCAGGGCATGATCCCAGGGTCCTGGGATCGAGTCTCACATCAGGCTCCCCTCAGGGAGCCTGCTTTTCCCTCTGTCTACGTCTCTGCCTCTCTCTCTCTCTCTCTCTTTCTCTCTGTCTCTCATGAATAAATAAATAAAATATTTAAAAAATAAAACACCTGATACCAGAAGTGGTCAGCAATGATCACCATATAATAAACTTAATAAAACACTACTTTTTAAAGGTCTTCATAAACAGAATAGAGTTCTGTTAAACCAGAGCTGTGAAAAACCATAAACTAGGGCTGATCCTTAAAAATCTGTCACTTCCAAAATATACTAAATCACATTTTACTAAAATACTTTCTCATTAGAGAGGACTTCACCACTTTGAAAACTCTTCACCCAGCATGATATTTTAGTCTTGCATCAACTGGAGAAAGGAGGTGGCATAGGTAATATCAAAGCTCCTTTCTAGCTAAGAAATAGGGACTTGGATGTATATGCCTTCAGGAATGAGAAAAATCAGGATTCGAACCTGGTCTTTTGAATTTTAAACATAGCCTGTCTTGGTCTCTTCAGACTGCTGTAACAAAATACTACAGTTTGGGCGTCTTATAAACAAGAGGAACTTTTTTCTCACACTTCTGGACACAAGATCTAAGCTTCAGGTCTCAGCATGGTTAGGTGGAGGCCGTCTTTCAGCTTCTAAGCCTTCCCACTGTGTCCTCCCATAGCAGAAGGGGCTAGGTTGCTCTCCAGAACTTCCTAAGGGTTGTAATTCCATTCATGAGAGCTCCACCCTCATGGAAGCACCTCCCAAAGGCCCCCATCATCTTGGGAGGTAGGAACTTGCAAGCATAGGAACTTGCAAACATTCAGATTATACCAGACCTTCTTTCTGAAAGGACACAAGAGTGCCAGGAACAGAAGAACAACTACTTTGTAAATGTAATTTTTTGTCCTACATTCCTGAGAAGTTTGGAGACTGCATGAGCACCCCCAGGAAAGCTGAATTCTGGGGATTCCTCTAAGATGAAGACTTGAATCTTTTAAGATGAAAAGTAGCACTAGCACCTGCACTGCTCAGAGACTTGCAACAAGGCTCTTGTTCCTCAGGGTCTTAGCGTTTATTGGAGGGCTCAGAACTTGTGTCATTATCCCAAGTCTGTTGTGAATTAGCAGCGTTTACGGCCATATTATATGCAAAATAATCTTGTTCATAGTTAGTTTTTGGCTTCTGATTATGAAATGTACCTTAATTTGTGTTGGACACACTGAACAAAGGGAAATAGCTGATATCCTGTGAATACTTAAAATATTTTCAGTGTGCCACCAGTACACAGTTCAGCTATAGTGCTAGCTTGCTTCCAAATTACAAATGCAGCATAAACTTCACAGGTCTTCTTTTTAAACAATGACAAAAATGCTACAGGTGATTTTTTTAAAAATAAACATAATAGTACATAGAGAAGTCAAAGTCCTCCCTTCTCCCATTCTTGTGTCCTAGAAGTAGCACCACACACCATTTTCTCTGGGACTGTGTGTATATATAGTTGTGAATGTGCATGCATATGCACACACATATCCACACATAATTTTTAAAGGAGAGAATATATACATTCTATTTTGAACTTCAATAAATTATAATTCGAGATAAAAATTATTTCTAATACTGCAGTGCTGCCAATGATACTGCAATAAACATTCTTGTACACAAAGCTTTTGCCTACTTAGATATTTCTACTCAACTAAATAATTTCTTAGAAGTGGAATATCTGAATTAAAGGGAATGTACATTTGGCATTTTGACTATTGCCAAAAAGTTGTACCCATCCACTTCCATCAACGGCACATAAATGTCATCTTTTCTTAACCTTTGCCAGCACTCTTATTTTGGTCAGCCTAGTAAATGAAAATAATGCCTCACTGCTTTAAGTTTAGATTTACCACTAGTAAAATTGAGCTTTTCATATATTTAATGGTCATTTGAGTTTCTTCTGTGAATTATGATGTTTTTCTACTTTTGGGGATTAGAGTGTTTTAATTCATTCACACACACACACAAAAAAAATCATTACAGTGACCATTGATGCTGTTACTTTTTTTCAAACATGCAAAGATCAGGGATTCTTAGGTCATTGGTATGCATCTATTAAAGTTTATGGGTATTGGGATGTCTGGGTGGCTCAGTCGGTTAAGCTTCTGACTCTTGATCTCAGCTCAGGTCTTGATCTCAGGGTCATGAGTTCAAGACCCTCATTGGGCTCCACACTGAGCATGAAGACTTTTTTGAAAATAAATAAATAAGCCTATTTTTAAAATAAATAAATAACAAGCTTTATGAGTATTATCATTATCACATTAACAAGGTGAGAGAATACGGTAGAGCAGACAACTACCAAAATAACATAAGAGCCTCAGTTTTGTTCCCCAAAATTTGCTCTGATGGATACACTGCCTGCAAACAGATGGAAGTTTTGGTCATACCCATGAGTGCCACATTGCTTATCCCAACAGTGAATTTACATATTAGAAAGTTGCCTCCTTCTTCATAACACCTGTCTGCTAATCTGATGGGAAATCATAACCGTATGAGTCTACAATGATTCATCTGAGTCATGGGCATCTCCTATAGTTAAGCCGTGTAACTTGTGTGATCATATATGCTAGTCCTAATATTCTCCCTGGAGTTGGCCCCAAGGATTGTGGTAGAATTAGAGTGGGCTATGTGAGCAAGCAGCCCTGAAATTCCCATTTTTAAGTTACGTGAAAAGATCATCTGAAAGTCAAGAGCATTGGTCCAATTAATTAGGTGAATTGTTCCATAAGATCTTGAATGTATATTTACATACTTAAGGAATTTGAAACAAGATTATGAAACAAAGGCTTTTTTCCTGTCCCCAAATCTTAGGGGACTTCACTTTTGGCTTGAGGTACAATTGTTATCCCTTTTGCCAATCCTAGCAGGCATAGGGAAGTCATTTCAACTTTTAGTCATCACATATGCTAACATGTCTTCTGAATGCTTTTCACTTAATCATGAGTTCCAAACATTTATTATCATTTTCTATTTATTATTTTATGTAAAACATTTATTTAAAATCTCCCAGATTCATTTTAATGATTAAGATAATAATAAATAGTCACAATTTGTGATAAGTACTTTACATAAATTAATTTGGGAGAAAACTTGTGAATTCTGTGTTATTTTAATGTTCTCATCCTTAAGTAATAACCAACCCCATTTTCCAATGCCAAATAGAGTTCAGGCTTATTTAAAACTGCAGAGAACTCTGTGACTACCTCTCCTTCATGAGAGAAGAGAAAGTCTTCGAAATCCTATTTTTAAAATGATACTTATATATAAACTTTATGACTTTGAATTAAGCAATGGCTTATTAGGTATGACACCAAAAGTACAAGCAAAAAATTAGTAACACAAAAATTTCAAGAAAGAAAAAAGCCACAGAATGGGAGAAAATATTTGTAAACCATGACCCTTATGATCAGATTAGACCCTTACCTAATAAGGGTCTAATATCTAGACTATGTAAGGAACTCTTACAATCCCAAAATAAACACTGGCGAAAGATTTGAAAGATGTTTCTCCAAAAACGTACATCAATAGCCAATGTGCAAATAAAAGGATGCTCAACAATTAGTAATTAGGAAAATGTGAACCAAACGATTATAAGATACCATTTTACATGCAGTAGGATGACTTTTAAAAAATGGAAAATAGCAAATATTGGAGAAGAAGTGGAGAAATTGAAGCCTTTTCTTCATTGCTGGTGGGAATGTAAAATGATGCAATCTACAAAAAACAGATGGGAAGCTCCTCAAAATGTTAAACAGAGTTACAATATGACCCAGTAATTGCACTCCTAGGTATATGTACCCTAAAGAATGGAAAACAAATGTTCACACAAAAGATTGTATGTGAATGTGTATAATGGCATTATTTATAATAGCCAAAAACTGGAAACAATCCTGATGTCCATTAATTGATGAGTGCATAAACAAAATATAGTTAAGTATATCCATACACTGGAAAATTATTCAGTCAAGAAAAGGAATGAAGTACTGATATTTTACCACATGGATGAACCTTGAAAACACCAGGCTAAGTGAAAGAAGGCAGTCACCCCAAACCACTGATTATATGTGTCTGAAAGGTCCAAAATGGCAAACTCATAGAGGTAGAAAGTAGGTACATGGTTACCAGGCACTGGAGGGAGCAGAGAGAGGGAAATGACTACTAATGGGTACAGTTTCTTTTTTGGAGTGATGACAGTGTTCTAAGAATAGTGGTAATGGTTGCACAACCTTGTAAATGTACCAAAACCCACAGAGGTCTACACTTAGAGATGACATTTGCAAGGCTACATGAAGGCATAGGACTTAGAATCAGGAGGTTTGATTTTAAATCTCAGCCTTGTCTCACTAATTGTGTGAACCCTGATGCATCATTTAACTTCTGCCTCTCAATTTCTTATCCTCAAAATAGATTCAAAATAGAATTAATATCTGTTTGACAAAGCTGTCGGGATCGAATGAGATAGTCACTGTGAAATCACTTAGCGCAATGCCTACAATACAGTAGGTTTTCCATAGATGCCAACTGAATTGAAATTGGATGAATACAAATGAGCCAAGTAGGCTTTGATGAGCATATATCATGTGTGTTCATGTTAGACAGTCAGCCTGCATTCAGTCTCCTTTGAACAATGCAAAAGGAGCAATCGTGCTCCACTTAGTGTGTAATGGCTAAACTAATAAACCCAAACCAGACTGCCTAGGTTCAGATCCTCATATCCTTTTTACTCATTGGCTATGTGACCATGGACAAATGACTCAGGCTCTCTCTACTCTGTAAATCTTTAAGTTCCCATCTGTAGACGGAAATAAAACTAGTACCTACCATTTAGGGTGTTAATAAATGCTAATGGTACAAAGTAATTGTTCAGGAAGTATTATATTTGGTCAAAACATGGAGTAGATGAAATGTTAGAACGTTGAAGGAAGGGAACATTGTCTCATTTTCCTTTGTGACACATAGAGAGGCCCAGTTAATATTTGTTGAACCAAATGTGATCTTCCAGAAGCATGGAAGAACCAAGTTCAGGGCTGTTACCATTGCTATATCCATCTCCAAATTAAGCTAATTACATGGTATAAATCAAATATATAAATCACAGTCCTGTCCAGTCTTCCCTGAAATTAACATAAAAATTAAACTATTTTTATTTCACTTAGTTTGTATTTAAGCTAATGCCTTTTAAAACACCAATACCATTAACTTTAAGAACATTTTTCTGTTAGTTGTGATATTATTCTTATAGCAATACTTGTTTAAACCTATGTACTCACATACTTTTAATTTAGACCCAACTTCAATTCTCTAGAAAAATACACCATGATATGCAATACCTTTATTTCTACATCACAAAGCACTTAACACTTAAACAGGGAATATTCATTTAGAGATAAGTACACCTGGACCTAGGTTAATGAGTCTTGTTGAATTCCTTGAAGCCAAATCATCAACTCTGAATATGGGAAGAATCCCTGAGGTCTAGCTCCTCCCTGATGTGCCTTAGATTCCCCTTTATAGCAGGACCAGCAAAGAGTTCCTCAGACTTATATCTGGTCATAAAGGAGTTATCTCTCAAACATCTCCAAGACTTAAAGTGTACTTTTTTTATTGCTGAACCCAGAACTATTTCTTGCACCTTTCACCTATTGATCCCAGTTCCACCAGGACCCAGACACATAGGACTGATTCTTCCCCCCAGTAGTCCCTCAAACATCTGAAAACATCTATTATATTGCCTCAGAAACACATTTTGGTCTCTCACACCCATCCTTATAGATTATGGTCATAGGACATAGATCTGTTTTTCTTTTTAAGATTTTATTTATTAATGTGACTGAAAGAGAGATCACAAGCAAGGGGGAGTGGCAGGCAAAGGCAGAGGGAGAAGCAGGCTCCCCACTCAGCAGGGAGCCCAATGTGGGGCTCGATCCCAGGGCCCTGGGATCGTGACCTGAGCCAAAGGCAGATGCTCAACCCCGACTCACCCACCCAGGCGCCCCAGGACATAGGCCTTTTAAAAAAATATAATATATTTAAATTAGTCTCATAAACTCAGATGATTGAGAAATTGAAGCAGAAAAATTTCAAAACAATGACATTAGGTTGAACTATATGAAATACCTATCTTCTCTTACAGACCTTCAAAAACTGATTTCATATGGATCAAACAATACTTATACTCAATTTTTTTCCTTTATGGGAGCTTGATTACTGATTTCATCCTGATCTCTAATAAGCATGTTTACAGGGCAAAGAACACTTCAGTTCTGCACCAGATTCTGTCTTCCAGATTTATCCATTCATAAAAAATATAGTTAACATCTAAATTCTGGGCATTTAGTGGTGAGAAGGTCAGTGTCCCTACTCTTAAGGAGCTTAGAATCTAGTGGGGAAACCAACATTAATTACTTAGTAACACAAATAAATGAGCCATTACAGAATTCTAATCTCTTCCATGGTAAACTCTTCGTGTAATTCCTCTAATGGACTCCATTTTGAGAAAGATGTCAGCCACAAACAAACCCACAAGAAGCTAACTTATTGAATAGCATTTTATTTTATTTATTTTATTTTTTTGAATAGCATTTTAAAAGTATTAATTCACCTGGTTTCTATAAAGAGCCTGTGAAAAATGACAATTTGGGCTGGCATAATAAATGATTAGTTGTTCTTCCAGGAAATAATTGGTCCTGAACACTTCTCATGACTCTTCCACTGATGTCTTTTTGACTAGAAGACTTCAGTCATACAAATCACTGGTGGAATTTAAATGACCCGACAGGTGAAAGAGATTTCTGAAGGAATGGAAGATGGGAGGAAGGTGGCTTCAGAGTTGGGAATCACAGAACAGGACTGACCTTTGTGGGCATCTGATGTAGCTTTGCTCTTAGAGCCAAGTCTCCTTTGAATTCTAAAAAAGAAATTGCTTTTCTTTTCTGCACAATTTTTGAGGTCTTTTAATAGTAGGCTTTAATTCAGAATAAGGGAATTTTTAAAAATGTATGTTTACTTTTTTGTCATGGAATTTGATTTAAGAAGTTAGTAATTCATGGGCCACCTGGTAGCTCAGTAAGTTAAGTGTCCAACTCTTGATTTCAGCTCAGGTCATGACCTTAAGGTCATGACATCAAACCCTGTGTTGGGCTCTGGACTGAACATGAAGCCTGCTTAAGATTCTTTCCCACATCCCTCTCTCTCCTTCTCTAAATAAATAAATAAATAAATAAATAAATAAATAAATAAACTAAATAAATTCTAAAAACAAAATTGGTAATTTTATCATTAGTAATGATACTCTTAAAAACTAGTTTACTGAAAAAAAAAAAACTGGTTTACTGAGCACATACAAAGTCCCAGGAGCTGCACTGACCTAGCAACTGTTATGCAGCTACCTTGTTTTGAGCACTTTGCTACAGAAGTACTAACAAATACAAAAAGGACATGTAGATTTGGGCTTTGCTCTTAAGAGATAAAACAGGCCTTGACTATATGCATTTCTGATTTTTTTTTTGAGTACTGATTCATCAAAACTGAGCTACAGTAAAATCCCCCCTTAATCAACAATTGTTGAATGTCTACAATGTGCCCCATGGTGGATAGCAACAAAGGGTTACTGACCTTTTCTGTCACGATGAGTTGCTTTTCCTCTGCATTCTCATAGCACCTTTCCTGACCTATATCTTGTACTTATTTTGTCTGATACTGTAAAATAATGTTTCCTTGTTTATTTCCTCAAGTAGAATTTGAGCATCTACAGGAAGGGAGTTTTTCATCCTTGTTCTCCAAAGCACCTAACTGGTGCTGAGGACATAGTAGTTACTTAATGAATGTTTTATTGTTTATTGAAATGTTTGGTTGGACTAAATTAGGTGGCCCAAACTGTTCTCTCCACTTTCAAAGTACTGCTGACCTCAAAGGAAGGCAAAACTATGGCACATATAAAAGGAAAAAAAAAGACTCTAGTGTACAATATTAAGTGTTAAATATGTACAGTTCAGAAGTATCTTGAGCAGCTGTGAGAAGGTTCAATGGTGGGGAAAGCGTAGAGGCTCCTGATTTCTTAAGGAGGCCTGGAGGAGCCATAGAGGATCAGGAGGACTTGTCAGACAAGGGAACAGCCTTTAGGAAGGCTGGAGGGAAGTAAGTAGAGTCAAATATATCTGCAATTGGTTCATCTCCCAAAACTATATTTTGGATACTTGAGTAATTTAATTCACCATTGCCTGCTTTATTACTTCCGTAAAATGACTGAGTTGGATTTGACCAATGACTTGTAAAGCCATTTTAAAGCAGTAAGATACCAGTCATTCTCTCTTGATGGTGGTAGAGGAAACTGCAGGTGGTGTATGACTCACCCTCTTGACCATCACCTCATCCCTTGGGGCAACTCCTAATGTTCCTTGCCCAGACCCGTGGAACACAATTTGAAGACTATTGAAGCAGGGGATCTCCGAAGGCCTGAGTGACTCTTCCTCCCAACTGTCAACTTGCACAGTTTGTGCAGAAAGACAGTGATACATGATGACTGGAGTAGAGGGTTGATGGTGAGAAGCAGAGAGAACTGAGCCTATGAACATAAGTCACTCAGCACTGTGCCTAGCAAACAATAATGACTCAGAAACGTGATGTAAATGTATGTGGGAATGTGATCTTTGTAGGCTAGGAATGTGAGATCTATGTGGTCATAGAAGCACTGAATGGCAGTCACCAGTGTTTGGACTCGATTCAGTAAGAAACATGGAGCCACCCTGGATTCTTCCACAAAGAGACAGGATGAGCAGTGTCCAAGGAAGAAGAGTGTGGCGATTAACTGGGCCCCTCATTTACCCTATATTTTCCCTTTAATTAGAATATGCCTGGATATTGTATTTTACAGAATTATTGTTAGTTTTCTAAGATATAAAATGGTATTATAGTTATTCTTAGGAAATGTATGCTGAAGTGTTGTAGGGATAAAGGATGTGATAACTGCAATATTTTCAAATAATTCAGATATGTACATACACATGTATACATATATCCATCTATATAGATACAATAAACATGGCAAAATATTAATTGTTGGAGCTAGTGGTTGGTATGCAGGAACTCTGTATTCTTCTTTTCTGTATGCTTGCATATTTTCATAATAAGAAATTGGAAAAGAAGTGAGGAAACAATGTTTTTTCTTGATCTTCTTATAGAAGAAAGAACAATTAATAATGGTAATCAGTAATGATACTCATACACATTAAGAGAGTATATACTCTGTGATGAGTTGTAAAGTAAAAATTTGACCTGACTCAAAGCTCCTGAGAAATAATCTTTAAACTCTTGGAATTTCCCAAGTGATAGAAGTGTTTTTGTTATTCCTGGTAGGCCCTGTGGGCCATGGGTATCAGCCCAAACTGGGGTGGAGGGCGCCGTAGAAGACTGGAGACTGATGGGCAATCAATCAATTGTCAGTCAATCAATCAATCATGCTTAGGCAATAAAGCCCCAATAAAAACTCTGGACACCAAAGCTCTGGTAAACATCCCGCTTGGCAGTATTCCATATGTATTGTTACACATCAATACCAGAGGGGTAACACAACTTGAGAAAAATGGAAGCTTTGCCTTTGAAATCCTCCTAGACTCCACCCTATGTCTCTCTTCCTATAGCCTATTCTAATTTTTATCATTTCCCTTAATAAATCATAACCATGAGTGTTATACACTTGCAGTGAATTCTGTGAATCCTTTCAGTTTTATCGCATTATCAACCACAGGAGTGGTTTTGAGAACTCGCTGAACCTGCAGCTGGTCTCAGAAGTGAGGACAGTCTTGGGGATTGTGCCCTTAGACTTTGCAGCTTGGCCAACACCAAGCTCAGACATTCTTCTTAGTACTTTTGTACAAATATTTAATACTTATAACCTAAGCATTAATGAATTGCCGTAAGACTTATGATTTGGCCTATTTCCAGATAAGGAAAATTAGGAACAGATAACTAATTTGCCCATGATCATGCAGTGAGTAAATGCTGGAACTGGAATTTAAACCTTGGCAAGCTGTGCCAGAACAAGTGCATCTTGTTGATAAGGACACAAGTCTCCATCAGGAATATGAGCGAAAAGAATTCCAGAGTACACAGGTCCAGGGAGCAATGTCGTTTGAGTCCTGTGTCCTCCGTTCTCTAACTGCAGAAACGTATAATAATAATGGACCTTCAGAATGAACACCCTGAGGCACAGCAAGACATTGCCTCGAAAGAAAGATTCAGTGATGTGTAATTCTACATGCTTTGTTTTCTAAGGCCATTAAGTGGACTAATTAATTTCATAAAGAAGTCCAAGAGTTCTAAAAGAATGGGCTTTCTCATAAACTTTCCCCTTATCCAAGCAGCAAGACCTCCACATTCTCTGACCATTCTAGTTAATAGGAGGCCTGCTGTAAAATTTCAGTGGCATGGAAAAAATGCTTTAAAAGAGAGAGCAGTCCCACACCTCTCTCCACTAATTGATAGTTGACAATAATCCAAATCCGAATGACATGGGCTTGCTTCAGAATTCAAAAATAGGAATGGCAAAAATTTCAATATCCTAAAGAAATTATATGAGGAACAATCTAGCAAGTAAATCTCCTATATACTCTTCTTTTGCAAAATTCAAAATGCTCCAACAGGAAAGGTCTAATTTTAATAAACCACAAATTTCAAGACTTTGCAAGCACTTTGGTAATTTTGTAAATCAACTAGCTGAATATGCATACAATTTTAATCAAATTGTCACAAAAGCTTCCAGACAAATGGTACTGTATAGGTGCAAGCAAAAAGTGTGAATGACTCTCTGCAGTAGTCACCAAAGTTGGGCATTTGCTCTTTGAATATGTGCATTGATGTGTGAACAATGCCCTTACACAGGTTGTGAGGATGCTATTCTTCTCTTGCCACCCCCAAAAAGCCTGGAGGTAAGCAATTCACTAGTGGGGGAAAAAATTAGTCAATGCCAAGAGTACATAAAAACAAGAGAGATCCAAGAGATTAAACCTCTGGTGCTGCTTTATTCTTCTAACTTGAGCCTCATGCCCAAACGAATCTCTTAAGAGGTTTTAGTTTGTGCACTTCTATGGAATTCCTTAAGTGGCTTATATTTCATCTAAAACATAAAACTCACAACTCTAAACAATGTGTCTTGAGATTATGCTTTCCTCTGATCTCTACTATAATCATTTTCTGATTTTTTTCAGTCATCAAAAAAACTTCATTTTAAAGCATAATTATGCAGTGTCCTAAAACCTTATGTAGGAAAAAGAGAAGCAAAACAAAGAAAAAAAAACACACCATCGAAAGAAAACAGGAAACAGTGTTTACATGTTGTCTCATCTATAAAATAAAATAATCAGAGTGCCTATAGCAGAGGGATGTTATGAAGATTAAGTGAATTAATATTTTTAAAGGGCTTAGGACAGTACCTGGCACATAGCAAACTATATAACTTCGTAATGCAATTTTTTAACACAAGCAAAAGACATTTTTCAGGCACAAATAGAATAAAGTGAGTGAACATCAGACAACTGGCTCTGTCCTCCTTATAAGTAATTAAGTACCATGAGGCTGTTCTAGAGGCAGAGAGAATTGAGGTACAGTGGGAGAAATATGTTTCCAGCAAGTCTTAGCTAAGTGTGTTATCCCTTGGTTTATTTTCATTATATGAGTTTTTTGATTCTGCATACTTTGAAGTTTGCCTCAAGGGAAAAAGTTGAATTGGGACTCTTTGTGACTAGAATCTTTGGCCTGGAAGGTTGGCACCTTCAAGTGTTTCTTATGCCAAGCCTTTGAGATTCTGTTCCCGTTCCAAAAGCTGACAGGAGCTTCCTTGCAAGTTTTTCTAAAAGAAATGAATGAGACTAAACTCCAACAGATTTCTGCCTTTATGGACTCTTAACTAGCCTAATTAGCTTGGTGAATTAGCAGTATGAAGGCCAGAATGCAGAGTGCAGCAGGCCCCGGCACTGGGGGTGGAGACATTTAGAGGCCCCACAGATCACGAAGGGAGACCAGTCCCACAGCCAGTGGGGCCACTCAAGAAAGGCTGCCGTGAAAAGCCTGCAGAAAAGCTGCTGCCATCTTTTGGCTGATTGCACAGGAACATGGATTTTGAACTTATGAGCCATGCAAATTTAAATCCAGAAAAAGATTTTGTAATGCCAAGCCTAGTGAGCATAAGATATTACATCATTTATACATTGGACTTGAGAAAAAAGAAGGACAATTTTAAGGTGGTTCTGAGTAGCTCTCTTCCATCCCCAAAGGGAGGGAGAAATGACTGACAATGGAAAGTGCCACTAAGCAGTGACAAAAGGGACCCAGGTCAAATGCAAAGAACTTCCAGGCCTTCTTAGAAATGTTGTACTAGATCCAGTCAGATCCACCCACTCCATGTAACAAATATTTGTTAACATATCCTTTATTATACTGAACTAATGCTTATAGATAATATACCTATAAAACTCAATATACTGCTCTAACTGCAAAATGCTAAAGAGTTTAAAAGAAAAGTAATTTATAATTATTTCTATATGTAAATATTTAATCATGGCTTAACTAGAAGACATAATAATAGGGGCACAAAATAAATCTAGATTTAAGAGAAATCACACATATTCTGTGAATGAGCAACACACTTTCCTTATGCCAGAAACTTTGAAACCAGGGCTAAATGTGTTTATAGTATGTGTGGAATCACCAGGCCACAACAGCTGCAGTTGCACTGGAGACTCCAATGGCCTTGCAGTTGATGATGTAGTTTTCTGAAATGGTGCACAACACTTATTAAAGTTCCAAGCCAAGCACAATGTTTAAAACTGTGCAAAAGGTATTCAGAATATTCAGTGTGTAGGAGCGCGTGGGAGGCTCAGTCGGTTAAGCATCTGACTCTTGATTTTGGCTCAGGATATGAAATGAAGCCCCGAATAGGGCTCTGTGCTGGGTGTGAAACCTGCTTAGGATTCTCTCTCTCCCTCTGCCTGGCCCCAGTATCCCCATCTCGAAAGAAAGAGAAGAAAGAAAGAAAGAAAGAAAGAAAGAAAGAAAGAAAGAAAGAAAGAAAGAAAGAAAGAAAGAAAAAAGACAAACTTATGAGCAGGACTTTTTTTTTAATCTACATGAATGGCCAGTGGGGACATGAGAAAGTCCTGAGAGATGTAGGACAATGCTAGCTACATGGGACTGTTCACACACTACACTGCAGGATGTTCAATATCCCCTTGTCTCTGCCCAGGAAATGCCAGTAATTTCCTCCAGACCCCTATCACCCCCTTACCCCCCCTTTCTAGTCACTGTGACCATTAATAATGACTCCACGAAAGATCAGAATAAACCTCTGAGGGCATAGGATGGCCTCTGTTAAGAAACACCAGTCTAGAACCTTAGTAACCTCTCCATAAAGTCAGGTAGGAATGAATCTGGATGTGAGGTCAGATCCCAAGGGGTGGGAACTCTGCTGTTGCTTGGGGGCCTGATGGCATAGAAAGTTCAAGGTCACAAATAAGCTTCCTTCTGCTTTTCTCCATTCTAACTTTTTAATTTTAGTGTACCTTACGCTTTTTAAATCAAATGTTTTAAAAGTCAAGTAGTACATAACACAATTCTCCACCAAGCCCTTTCCTCAAAGGTATATACTTTCAGATATCTCTTCTGATATTATGTATCCATAATTCTAAATAATGTGTTTTTCTCTTCCTAGGGATTGATGTTTTAAATCATAATATTTTAAAATTTATATGTAATTATAATGTTTCAATTATATATAATCTTACATATTATATATAACTATATATTATATAATCCATATAATAATATAGATTATTAAAATAACTTAATCATAAATGTTATCTATTGGCTTTCAAAGAGGAGATATAAACTTTCATGGCATATGTACAGTATATATTAAAGTTAAGCTACTTGGGGATCCCTGGGTGGCGCAGCGGTTTGGTGCCTGCCTTTGGCCCAGGGCGCGATCCTGGCGACCCGGGATCGAGTCCCACGTCAGGCTCCCGGTGCATGGAGCCTGCTTCTCCCTCTGCCTGTGTCTCTGCCTCTCTCTCTCTGTGACTATCATAAATAAATAAAAATTTAAAAAAAATTTAAAAAATAAATAAAATTAAGCTACTTTCATACAGTTTTAGAATTTAGAAGTGAGTTTGCACATACATTATTTCATGTGATCCTCACACAAGTTTTTTTTAAAGACTTAATTAATTAATTAATTAATTTTAGAAAGAGAGAGAGTGCAGGAGGGGAGGGGCTGAGGAAGAGGATAAGAATCTTGAGCAGCCTTTGAGCTGAACTCAGAGCTCCATGCAGGGCTCAATCTTATAACCCTGAGATCATGACCTGACCCGAAATCAAGAGCCAGATGCTTAACCCACTGAGCCACCCAGGCACCCCAATCCTCACAGAAGTTTTGATTAGGATGCTGTCAGTGCCATTCTCATTTAAAAGATGGGAAATTGGAACACAGATAAGTGACGTATTCAAGATCTTGACTATAACATAGCAAAGACAGGACTAGAGCCCAGAACATTTGCTCTTAAATCACTTATTTTCCACCTTGCTTCAACAGTGTATTTGTCTGTGGAACCATTCTGCTTAGATTCCCTCAGCAAAAACTCCTTCAAGGCCGTGTTCCAATGCCACCTTCTTCCTAAAATTCTACTGACCCTTCCCTGGCAGATTTTTCTCTCTGTGTCCCCAGCACTTTATCCATGCCTCCATCATAGCACTAATCACAATGAATCATAAGTTAACCTTTTCACCCTGCCTGAAGTTGGATCATGAGCTCATCAAAGCCCTGGGCAGCTTCTACTTCCTTTTTTTGTCCCCAGAGCCTGGCAGGTTATCAGACTTATGGAAGGTGCTGGTTATCCGGGAACATGAAGAGGCATCTTTGTGCTGGGACCTGTGCTAAGTGCAAAGGGTACACACATGGCCAGAACAGAACACATTCCCTGGCTTCCAAACCTCCAGGTTAGTAAATATGTGAATGCTTGAGTGCTGCTTTCTGAAATGGATAGAGGAGCAATGATTTCAAGAGGATAGCAACACAGAGACTGAAATCCTTTCAGATTTGACTTTTGTACCTTAAAACTTAAAAGATTTAAGGAAAACATACTGCATGGATACGCATGGAGGACAAATTAGATTCATAAGGTAATGAAGATCTTGAGAGAGGAATGGAGTTAACAAAAGAGGTCAGTAGGGATCCCTGGATGGCTCATCGGTTGGTCATCTGCCTTTGGCCCGGGGCATGGTCCTGGGGTCCTGGGGTCCTGGGATCGGGTCCCTGGATCCGGTCCAACTTTGGGCTCTCTGCATGGAGCCTGCTTCTCTCTCTGCCTGTGTCTCTGCCTCTCTCTGTGTGTCTCTCATGAATAAATAAATAAAATCTTTAAAACAAACAAACAAAAGAAGTCAATAAAGTTAAGTTCTTACAAGAGCAAAGATGAAAAATGATTTTTGGTGAACAGGAAGGATTTACAAGTAAGGCCAACAGGAGAAGTTCACATTAATCAAGATGGAAAATTATAAACCTGTGAATTATTTTATCTGGAAGAATTTTGAATAGCTTTAACAATAGGGAAAATATCTCTGGCTTTCTAGGTGGTCAAGGAGAAAGGAGAGGAACAATTTAAAGAGATAAGCCTTCAGTGTCAATATGATAAGAGAGAAAGAATAAGATTTAGCAATAAATTAATAATGGATATGAAATTTAAGGGAGTTTATAAAGTGATCAAATCAAATGGTATTGAGAAATTATGAGGGAAAGAGAGGAGATTCTGTAGGGGGTAATTTTTTCATTGTCCAGTTGACTAAGAAGTGATGGTGATGAACACCTAGTAGAAATCATAATATGTAACATACAGGTTATATCCATAAATACTATCAAAAGTTATTTGAGTTGACAGTCATGCATTTCTTTTCTTTTTTAACCTAAGAAGGAAAATACCCTCATTACCTTTGGTGAATAATCACAGTTGTAAAGAATCTATTTCGGGAGTACTGTGTTAGCCAACTACTCTAGTTCAAAGGAAGGGTTGACTACTTGTAAAGAATAATAACAATAGGCATAATAAGAGATATATACATGTGCTAGGCCTTGACACAAACTTGTCCTAATATTCTGCAGAGAAGTTTTAGTGAAAAAACTAAAGCAACTTTCCTTTGGTCACATAGAACAGATCAATAGATCTGCTGTGCCAGGCACTGGGCTCATTTTATATATATTACGACCTCTGATCTTCATAATAAATCTAAGGGAAAAACTATTATTCTTATTTCATGGAGGAAAAAACAGGAACTTAGGAATAAGTCTTACCCAAAGTTGGTAATAAAAGTTGTAGGAAGAATCTCACTAAAGTCCACCTGGCTCCTCTTTTCTATGTGGCATCCAGCAGTTAGTTCTTTGATAATATGATGCATATCAGTTCTGCAAGGATGTCAATGTAAAAATGAATTGTAATTTCCAGAAAAATCTAGCTAAATAAACTCTCTTTGGTCAAAAAAATCATAATCATCATTATCATCATCATCATCACTGATGACAAACATCTGCCATTCTCTAAAAGCAGCAACCCAATTTTCATTAATGATATTGAGTTGTGTAAATTCCTCATACACACCGAGTTAATGGCCACTTCAGATTCAAAATAGGAACTCAAAAAAAGGAACAGCAAAAGAAAATAATTCTTGTGCTTCATTGCAAAGCATTCATTAAAAAGATAATTTATAAGAATAGCCAACTGAATGAATTTCAGGTTGAAATCATGAATACTAAATTAGGCTTTTTAAATCTTAAAGGAAGTTTCAGAGTGACCAGGTGTAATTTTGTTTTGTTTTACATTTTCTTCTTTTATATTAGCATTTGTTTTAGAATAGCCAGTTATTTATGTTTAGCTGGCTTCTGAAATGAAATAAATTGATATAAAAGGAGTTTTAATAAAATAACTCTGTTCCTGATGCATTTGTATATCCATCAACACCACCTTCACAGAGTCCAAGAGCTAAAGAGTAACTTGGGGTTATGCCCTTTGGGGACCAGGTGAAATGGCAATTACCAGTGTAATGGGGTCAGCAGAGGGCCAAATAGCTTTTCCTGAATTAGCATGTGAAAGGAATGCGGGCAAATTAACTGTGTCTATCTAAACTCCACTTTATTTGCTGCTTGTGACATATTGCTGGAGCCAGATTCATCTCTAAAAATGGAACTCTTCAGGGATCCTTTGTGAGTTCATTTCACCTTCTTGGTCATTAGTCTGCCTAATAATAAAACTCACAGGTATCTCATACTATGTATACTGGGCTTTAGTACTTTACATTTATTATTTCATTCTTAAAATAACCCTATAAGTTATTGATGCCATCAGGATTCACACCCCCCTCTCCCCCACCAAAAGAGGAACCATTCTAAATATTTTAAGCAAGGTATGATTTAATACAGGGAATTGGGTGTTTACAAAATTGTGAGCAGGCTGGAGGAGTAGGTTCTAGATGGGACCTCCAGAAGTAATTCCCAGAGAAACACAGAACTGGCCTAATAAGACAGCAATTACCTTCACAGTCACTGAAGCTAGTAAATTTACAAACCGTGTCCCAGAACAGGAATCCAAATTCAAAAAGCTGCTACCACTGCCACAGCTCTTGACACCCAGGCAGCTGGAAAAAGAATATTGGAGCACTGCTGCAGATGAAGCCTCACGCCTCCAGGAATTTTCATGCCAGCAGTAAAATGGCCAAGTGAGAGGAGAGGATGGCCTCCTCATGTCTGCCTTCCAAATTTCAAACAAATCCATCTAAATGATGGGACCTAAATCACGGCCAAACCTCTAGCTGCAAAGGAGTTTGAGAAATGCAGAATTTTAGCTTTTCAACCTCTGTGAGAGGGGAAGGACCCAAGAAGGGAGGTAGAATAAAAGCAAGGTAATCCACATTATTATTCTGAGTGGGTGCTGTATTACCATCCTCATGCCCCCTTTTAATAAATAAGGAAACTGAGGAACAGAGAATTAAGCAAATGGCTTAAGGTGATATCAAGGCAGTCTGCTCTAGAACCTGTGCTCCTAACCACGAGACCTTACTGCTTCCTTATAGTCACATTGTGGTCCTTTGTGCACATAGGCTAAATGAAAATTCCAGCAACATTGCTCACCAAAGTGAAACTCTTTTCAATGATAAAAGAAAAAATCCCATAAGATAAATCAGGAAAAGGACAACTCTATAGTAAAGGTACTGTTGTATTCTTCCTACCTTAGTAATACTAAACAAAATACACTTAAGCAGATAGATCCAGCAAAATTCTTGGATTTTACTCTTTCAGACCTCTGACTTTTGATTTGGGTACTATTTAGATGCTTATTGAAATGGTGTTTCAGCTTGGAGAACCACGAATAAACAGGGATCTGTCCCCAGACCAATCCCCATTCAACAGTAAATTCAAACCCAAATCTCAGAATTTACTACTATAATGTGACAAGGAACCTCTGCCAGAGACAATGGAGTCAGACCTCCAGAGAACAACAGAAAAAAAAAATGGTTTATCCCCTAGCTCAGAGCTGGTGTGGCTGAGACATTGCCAAGTGTTTACCAAGCCCATTTTGATTTCCTCTTGGGCTCCTTTTTAGTTTAGGCTGGGGCATGTAAGTTCTGGCCAATGGAAGTTAAGAAGTAATGATGCATGTTACTTGCAGGCCTGGCCACTCTTTCAGTGATGACCAAACAATGTGTTGACAATGGCGGGGTCATGAGATAGAAGGAATCTGGGCTTCTCCCAAAGGGCTGTATTTATAAGGGAGTATCTAAAAGGGCATTACTCTCTGGATAGCCTCAATTTCATGACATTTTACCTATCTTCTCATCAACATCAGATTCTTTTTTCAAAATTCATTCAAGTATTTCCATTCCCTTTGCTTTGTTTCTGCTCCTCAGACTGGGGCAGCAGAGATAGGCACAGTGTTGGAAAAGGAAAAAAAAAAAAAAAAAAAAAGCTAAAATGGCATCAGAGAAAAAGGACTCTACCTGAAATTGCTGGACCTTTAAAGTTCTTTGATAGTACGAGCCCTGGAAAAAGTAGCCCCTTCCATGTGCTGAAATCGGATCAATGGGATGAGCTCTTCTGGGAGCATGAGAGGGACAACAGGGAGAGAGAGGACTTGCGCTCTCTTTTCTGGGGACCACATGATCACAACACAGGACTACACTGTGAGGGTCCCCTTCTGTACACCAAAAACATACAAGTAGGCAAAATCAGATTTCACATCTCCTGAAAAGAAAACTCTAAAGCTCCTTAAAAGCACCATTTATATACAATAGCAAATACATTCATTGTAGATCACTTTTAGCTGTTCATTAAACCAAATTCCCTGGGGACATTTTATGTCAATGCTTTGGAAATTAGTCCTTGTTACTGTATGTAATTGAAAACAATAAAGCTAAGTGAGTGTTACACTCTTCTGTAATTTGAAACAGGGACTCCCAACTTCAGATCCTATCTCTAGGCCCATCAGTGGCCTCAGAGGTACTGCTGGGAATCTGTGCATTATTTTAATTATACCAGAGAATCTTACAGAAACGGGACATTTGACTTAGAGCTGTGTGAACTAAATAAAATGTCAAGTTTCTATTTTTTTGACTGAGACTATATCAGCTTATACAATAATTGATCATCTCAGAGGACAATTGGTAGTTGATCATTTCATATACCTGATCATATTGAATAGCAATTATTTAATGTCTTTAATTAATATAAATCAGTTACTCACACAATAAGACTTTTATAAAGAGTAACCTTTAAGAAATAGGCTCCACATAGGACAAATTGTCAGCAGTTTAAGAATCTGGCCAAAAATTGGAAGCAACCCAAATGTCCACCAACTGATAAGTGGATAACTAAAATATAGTATAGCCATACAATGGAATATTATTCAGCAATAAAAAGGATGAAATACTACAAAATGGATGAGCCTCAAAAAACATGCTTAGTGAAAGAAACTAGTCACAAAAGACCATTTATTATATGATTCCATTTATATGAAATGTCCATCAACTGCAAATCTGTAGAGGCGAAAAGTGGATTCATGGTTACTTAGGGCTAAGTTGGAGAATGGAAAGTAATTATTAATAGATATGATGTTGGGTATGTGATGACAATTGATTGGGCAACTGCTGCACAGCCCTATATAGTCAAAAAATATTATAGACTTAAATGGATGAATTCTATGGTATATGAATTATATCTCAATAAAGCTGTTAAAATTTTTCAGAATCATGAATTGAACTCTAATTTTCCATTTGACCAAAATTTGCCTGGATTAATGAAATCTTACAGCCTGGGATTAAAGTTGGGTTCTGGAGAAACAACACAAAAACAAACAATAACTGTATATCTTCCCTTGGGAGAAAATGCTAGAACCTCAACACAGTCTCCCCATTTGCTTGCATCTTCTCCTGTCCCTGTTCCTTACCCATGGCAGGAGGTCATGAGATAAGACTGTGGCCCAAGAGAAGCCATTTCCCCCACCGCCCTGTCCCCATAAACAACCCAGGGCTTTGCACATTTTCACTTCCAAGCAGAGAATAAGGCTTGTGGCCCTTCAACCACACCAAGATAATACTTGTCCTTGGTGGTTTTCCCATTTCCCTCTACAGCTGGTTTTACCTGGCACTAGATCTGCTCGTATGATACTTTTTCCTTTTGCGCCTTTGAGGCACTTAACAAATTACTACCAAAGTCATCAAGAGGCACAACATTCTAATTATGTCAATTGTGAAATTTTCAGAAAATATATAAAAGTATAAAAAAGCAAATACGACCATTACCTAGTAATAAACCTTGTTAAATTTTTTGGCATATTTCCTTCTAAGGTATCATATATATCTTTATTCTTTTTTTCCCCAGTTGAGATCATACTGGAAGTTTATTTTTGTAGGTTATAGGAATCACATAACGAGTCTCCTTGTTGTCGGTAGCTGCTAAAAAGCCTAGAGTCAAAAACACAAAATCTTACAACATTCGTGTTCTGGATAAAACTCTCCTAGCTTAATTTTATGATTTGCTATTTAGATTTTCTCTGTCCTACTTTTTATGTTCTCTTATTTCTACATCTAATCTTTTTTTATATGTATCTCTATAAACAATGCTAAAGGCTTTCCAAAATAAGTAATTTTTCCATCATAATCATTCTTAAGTGTACAGTTCAGTAGTGTATTAACATTATATATTCACATTATAATCTTGCAAAACGGGCAGCCCCGGTGGCGCAGCGGTTTAGCGCCGCCTGCAGCCCGGGGTGTGATCCTGGAGACCCAGGATCGAGTCCCCGCGTCGGGCTCCCTGCATGGTGCCTGCTTCTCCCTCTGCCTGTGTCTCTGCCTCTCAGTCTCTCTCTCTCTGAATATAAATTAAAAATCTTAAAAAAAAAAAAAAAGACTTTGGCAATTTGCTACAACCCATCCATTCAAGAAACAGTATTTACTCAAGGAAAAAAAAAAATCTTGCAAAACTGAGACTCTATACCCATTGAATAACAACTCCCATTTCTCCCTCTCTCTAGGTCCTGGTAATCGCCACTCTGTTTTCTGTTTCTATGAATTTGACTATGTTAAATACCTTAGATACCTCATATAAGTGGAATCATACCATATTTTCTTTTTGTGACTGGTTTATTTCACTTAGCATAATGACCTCAAAGTTCACTAATGTTTTAGTATATTACAGTATGTACTTTTTAAAGCTGAATAATATTCCATTGTATGTATATATTACTTTTTTTTTTTTGTCCATTCATCCATTAATAGACATTTGGGTTGCTTCCACTTTTTGGCTATTGAGAATAAAGCTGCTATGAGCATGGATGTACAAATACCTCTTTGAGACTCCACTTTCAATTCTTTTGATAAATTGGATATATAGCCATAAGTAGGATTGCTGGATCATAGGGTAGTTCTATGTTTAATTTTGAGGAACCACCATACTATTTTTCACATGATTGCATCATTATACAATCTGACCAGCAGCACACAAAGGATTCAAGATTGCCCCACTGCCTCACAAACACTTGTTATTTTGTCTTTTTGACATTTGACCATTGGAGATGATGTCTCATTGTGGTTTTGACTTGCATTTCTTTCATGATTAGTGATGTTGAATACTTTCTCATATTTTGTTGGTTGTTTGTATATCATTTTTAGAAAAATACCTATTCAAGTCCTTTGACCATTTTTTATTAGGTTTTTTTTTTTTGTTGTTGTTGTTTAAGTGTAGGAGTTCTTTGTATATTCTGGATATTAACCCTTTGTCAGATATGTAAATAATTTGTAAATAATTTCTCCCATTCCATAGGTTAGCTTTTCACTCTAGTGATGTGCCTTTTGATGCACATAAGTTTTTAAGTTTAATGTAGTCCCACTTGTCTATTGTTGCTTTTGTTGCCTGTGCTTTTGGTGTCATATCCAAGAAATCATTGCCAAATTCAATGTCATGAAGTTTCCCCTATGTTTTTTTCTAGGAGTTGTACAGTTTTGGACCTTATGTTTAAGTCTCTAATCTATTTTGCATTAATTTTCATATATGGTATAAGATAAGGGTTTAACTTCATTCTTTTAAATGTGGATATCCAGTTTTCCCAGCAGCATTTGTTGAAGAAACTATCTTTTTCCTATTGAATGTTCGGCATCTCTATCAAAGATCGTTTATTTGACCATATACACAAGGGTTATTTTTGGGCTCTATTCTATTCCACTTGTCTATAAATGTCTGTCTTTATGCCAGTACCACCCTATTTTGATTACTATATGTTTGTGATATTTTCTGGAATCACAAAGTGGGAGGTCTCCACTTATGTTTTTTCTTTTTCAAGAATGTTTTGGCTAGGGATGCCTGGGTGGCTCAGCGGTTAAGCATCTACCTTGGGGCCAGGGTGTGATCCTGGAGTCTCAGGATGGAGTCCCACATCGGGCTCCCTGCATGAAGCCTGCTTCTCCCTCTGCCTGTGTCTCTGCCTCTCTCTGCATCTCTCATGAATAAACAAATAAAATCTTTAAAAAAAATGTTTTGGCTATTTGGAGTCCCGTGAGATTCCACATAAATTTTAGAATGATTATTTTTTTCTATTTCTGAAAAAAAAAATGCTATTGGGATTTTGATAAGAATTGCACTGAATCTGTAAATTTCTTTGGACAGTATTGACATCTTAATAATATTAAATCTTCCAATCCATGAACACAGGATATCTTTCCATCTGTTTTTCTCTTTTTAAATTTTCTTTCAGCAGTGTTTTATAGTTTCAGTGTAAAAGTCTTTTTTCACCTCCTCAGTTACGTTTATTCCTAAGCAATTTATTTTTTTTGATGCTATTATAAATGGATTGTTTTCTTAATTCCTTTCAGATTATTCATTATTAGTGTATAGAAATGCAACTGATTTTTGTGTGTTGATTTTGTGTTCTGAAACCTTACTAAATTTATTATTTTTAACAGTTTATTTGTAGAATCTTCAGGGTTTTTTACATGCAAGATTAAGTCTTGTCTAAACTGAGACAATTTTATTCTTTTCTGATTTGGATGCAATAAATAATTTTTAAATAAAATAAATGAATAAATGTGTTTCCTTGTTATTGAGATATAATTGACATGTAACATATTCATTTTAGGTATACAACATAATGATTTGATATATGTATATTTTGCAAAATGATTCCCACAATGAGTTTAGTTGGTAGCCATCACCTCATATAGTTACAATTATTCTTCTTGTGATAAGAACTTTTAAGATTTACTTTCTTAGCAACTTTCAAATATACAATACAATACTGTTAACTATAGTCATCACACTTATAAGTCGTCACATCTTATAACTGGATGCTTGTACCTTTTGACCTCCCTTACCCATTTCCCCCACTCTCCCACTCTGGCAATCACCAATCTATTCTCTGTATCTGAGTTCAATTTTTTGATATTCTGCATATAAGTGAGATGATATAGCATTTGCCATTCTATGTCTAACTTATTTCACTTAGCATAATGCCCTCAGAGTCCACCCATGTTGTTGCAAAGGGCAGGTCCCTTCTTTTTACGACCAAATGACATTTACCTGTGCAATTATACCACATTTTCTTTATCCATTCACCCATCAATGAACACTTAGGTTGTAACCATGTCTTGGCTATTGTAAATAATGCTGTGGATGCGATATCTTTTCAAGATAACGATTTCATTACTTTCAGTCAGGTACCCAGAAGTTGAATTGTTGAATTATATGGTAGTTCTATTTTTAATTTTTTGAGGAAACTTTATACTGTTTTCCATTGCAGTACACCAATATGCATTCTCACCAACAGCACACAAAGGTTCCTTTTTCTCTACACCCTCACTAACACTTAAAATGTTGTCTCTTTGATAACAGCCTTTCCAACAGGTGTGAGGTGACATCTCATTGTGGTTTTTAAAAATATTTTATTTATTTATTCACGAGAGACACACACAGAGAAAGAAGCACAGACACACGCAGAGGGAGAAGCAGGCTCCATGCAGGAAGCCTGATGGGGGACTTGATCCCATGACTCCAGGATCACGCCCTTTGCCAAAGACAGATGCTCAACCGCTGAGCCATCCAGGCGTTCCTCATTGTGCTTTTGATTTGCATTTTCCTGATGATTAGTGATGTTCAGTATCTTTTCACATACTTATTGACCATTTGTATGTTTTATTGGAAACATGTCAAATTTCCTTATTTGGAAAAATATCTATTCAGTTCTTCTGACCAGAATAAATTTTATATATCACCTTTTACTATCAAACGTATTTTCCACATCATTAAAAATATTTTGTAAAAATTGTTTTTAATTGCTGCATTAGTCCATCATCTAGGTATGCTATAATTTATATGACCATTCTTCATTGTTCTATTATTGAACATTTAGGTTGTTTTAGATTTGTATTATAAGGAACAATATTCCAAGGTTTATCTTTATGTATAGTTCTTTGGTCACACTTAAAATTTTTTTCTTTTGTGATAGATTCCAAGAAGTGGCACCACTGAGTTAAACCTTGTGAATATTAAGACTTTTGACACATATTTCTAATTTGGGAAAGCATAACTTAAAAAAAATTAATTTAATATAGAACATTTGGAATACATTCTATTTTTTGAGAATTTATATCTTACACCTTTAGATGGCATGAAATGCATTATATATGTAACTTCAAATACACAAATTATGAACTATATTTTTATAGCATTGAGCTCTTTTGTTCATTCCCAAATCTTTTCCTCTCTTTGTTGGGGTGCTGGGCAGCCAGTACTGAAGAGTAAGTTCTGAGGGGCCAGGGTGGGGTGCTATAGCCTACTCGAGGATGTATGAAGTAGGAAGCAAATATGAGGCCAGTTTTAGGCAAAGATTTTGGAAACAGAGGGCAAGGCTGAGTCATTTTTCTGAGGAGATATAAAGTGCAGACCTAGTACAGACCTGTGATCTAAATGAGGCTGATATTACAGCAGGGAAACAATTGGAAAGGTGGGAAGATTTGGACTTTCACAATGATTTGGAGAGTACTGCTGACATTTAGTGGGCAGGGGAGAGAAATGCTAGAGACACTGTTTGGCTTGAGACCATTTCCTAAAACAATTTTCCAGCTCCTAATGTCAGTATCTCTCCCACTGACACACTCTGGACTAGTTTTGTGTTGGTGCATCTAGCCTCCAAAGGCTACCCTATATTTGTGCCTTTAACCATTAAGGACCATAGAACTGTGGACACTCACATTCAGTGAATTCAGTGAGTGAATAACTTCAAAGTCCCTGAATGTGGACCATTGTATGTTGGATACCTTTTTAAAATGTAGTCTCCAGAGATGATGGCTTGAGAATAAACGAACAAAACTTATATTTATTTAAAACCTATTATATACCACAAACTTTATGAACTAGATCCTTATGGCTACTGTAACAAATTTAAGCCACAAACTGAGTGGCTTAAAACAGAAATTTATTCTCTCATACTTCTGGAGGCCAGACACCTGAAATCAAGGTGCCAGCATTTAGAGGGGTTGCATTCCCTTAAAGGCTCTAGGGAATAATACATGCTCTGCCTCTTCCAGCTTTTGATATATGTAGGTACTCCTTGGCTTATGGTGACTTTCCACCAATCTTTGCCTTCAATGGCCTTCTCCTCTTCTGTCTCTTTTATGTCTCTCTGTCTCATTCTTGTAAGGACATTCATCACTGGATTTAAGGCCCAGCTGGCCAAGCTAAAATGATTCAAGATCCTTAACTTACTTAGATATCCAAGACCCTTTTTTAAATAAAGTAACATTCAGAGACTCCAAGGACATGAATATCTTTATTGGGAGACCACCATTCAGCCCACTACACTTTACTTCCAGAATCTTAAATTTTACAGCAGTTGTATCAGGGGCTATCTATTTCTTGTTTACAAGTGAAGACATTAAAATTTAGAAAGAATAAGTCTTTGACCAAAGCATCCTGGCACTTCAAGAGCTAAGGTTCACCTGGAAGCTCCATGATGCCTGTGTCCAGTGCTGATAGGATCTTCCCCATGCTTGGACAGTTACCTGGCACTGTCCTTAGTAATGGAAAGGTCAAACTCAGACAACAGCATTTTTGGGGTTTTTTAAAAGCATTTTTAAAATTTCATTTATTTATTCATGAGAGACACAGAGAGAGAGAGAGAGAGAGAGAGAGAGACAGGCAGAGGGAGAAGCAGGCTCCATGCAGGGAGCCTGATGTGGGACTCGATCCCAGGTCTCCAGGACCACAACCTGGGCCAAAGGCGGCGCTAAACCACTGAGCCACCTGGGCTGCCAAAAACAGTGTTTTAAAGGTGTTCTTTTTACAATCAATTCTGAATAGGTATCAATGTAACCTAAATTTAGATATTCATGCAATGTTCCAAAAGTGCCTTTTTCCATTTTCTTATCATCTAAAAAAAGATCCATTTCTTTAACTGAATCCAACTTATTTTCTCAACATTTGTTGAGTACCTACTATACTTTATGGTATAAACTCCTTTGAAATTCTTCTTAGACATTTTTATTTTAGAGTAAAAATACACTTGAACCCACACACATATACAAAAAGGCATAAAGATATTCTAGCATTCACTACATCCTGGGTTATTTTTAATCTAATTTATTGAATATTAATTTGTGTTACCTTTGCTTAAATTTAGGATATTTTAAATAGCTTTAAGATTTTATGTAACTACACGTGGTTATTTCTTTAAAAAAATTTTTAATAAAGATTTTTTTCACAATTCAGAGTTAGGAGTGGTCTGAAATACAGCCAAGGAGTGCAGTCAGTCAAGCCCATCAGAGCAATAGTAAAATAATGAGAATATCATGCTGCTTTTCAAAGACAGTTCATCCTTCTACCAAGAATGAGTTTTTCAACAGACATATATTAAGATATCTCAACAGTGATACATCTTACATAGTCAAAAATGTTGGTAGTTCACAATGACAGCACCTTTTAGGGAAGGGATAAGATTTCCAGGTAACCTTGTATGTTTAAGGAAACAATGTATTTAATGAACTCACACACAAATAACATCTGTTATTACTGATTGGGGGAATTTAGTGGAAATGCAAAAAATTGAAATGACATTAATTTGGCTACATTGGAGAGCATCCACAGAAGAGACTCCTTAGATGCTTTGAAACATAAATAATACCCAACAGGGAACATAGCCTCACTTCACATAATGGGTTTTCAGATAAACAAGGAGGGGAAATTTGCACTAATTCTATAGAGGCATAATTAAAAATAATTAGAAAAAAACACATATTTTATGAAATAACTTCAAGAAAACAGACAGGGATGGATTCTGCATTTTCAGAAAATGATGAGCATGTAGCACAGTCTTGGGATCTGAAGTCCCCAGCGATACATGCTTCCTTCCTTGTGTACCTGCCAATTTACTTTTAAAAAAAAAGAAGAAGAAGAAGAAGAGGAAGAAGGAAAAGAAAACACACATACACATGCAAAAGACTGTCTCTGGGGAAGAGAAGGCATGTGTTTAATGACTCAGTCCTTGGTAACTGTCAATAAGTAGGCTTGTTAAAGGCAACCAAAGAGTATAATATATATACTGCAAATCCAGGATAATACTAGAGTGGTTAGAGATAGATAGATGATAGATAGATGATAGATAGATAGATGATAGATAGATAGATAGATAGATAGATAGATAGATAGATGATACCTTACTGTGAAATGAAAAAAGTAAATAGAATGACAATCACTCTTGGCTTTTTCGACAATAACAAACAATGGCCAAATCTCAGTGGAACTACAAATACTTATTTCTCACTCACATTACATGAAGGCTGTAGGCCTACAGGGCTTGTGCTGAGCTTGGCTGGGTTCTACATGTCTTCTCATTCTGGGACTCCGATAATACTCATAGTAGAGAGCAGAAATTAAGGGGCAAAGTCAAATTACACAAGGACATTGTAATTTTCTGCTGGGATATAGTGTACTTCTCTTCTGCTCACATTCCATTGGCCAAGCAAGTCCAAAGTCAGTACAGTGAGGAAATATGTTGCATTAAAAGGAAATATGGTAAAGATGGAGAGGAATAAAAAATTGTGAACAAATAAAATAGTCTATCACATCTAAGCTGTAGAAAATAGCAAAATAATATGACCAAATATATTTATTTTAAAGAAATATTATGAGGGCTCCTGGATGGCTCAGTGGTTGAGTGTGTCTGCCTTTGGCTCAGGTCATGATCCCAGGATCCTGGGATCAAGTCCCATATCGGAATCCCTCTTCCTCTGCCTATGTCTTTGACTCTCTCTGTGCTCTCATGAATAAATAAATAAAATCTTTTTTAAAAAGAGAGAGAAATATTATGATTATTAAACACTTATGCAATTCAAACAGGAAACTCCAATCAGTGGTGGCCCCAAGTTTTATGGGGTCTTAAACCTATGTAATTTTTGTAACCCTCTTTAGAAAAATATTATCAAACACTACTAACACAAAATTAAGTTACTTGAAGTTTAAGCTTAAATATCTTTAAGGTAAGTTAAAATTTTTTAAGAGAGAGAGAGTGCAAGAAGGGCCTGGGTGGAAGAAGGGGCAGAGAGAGGAAAGGGAGAGAGAGGTGCTTAAGCAGAAAATGATTACAGTTATGGAGCCCCACATGAGGCTCATTCTCAAGACCCCGAGATCATGACATGAGCCAAAATCAAAAGTCCAACCCTTAACGCACTGAGCCACCCCGGCGCACCAAGGTAAATTCAATTTTATCTTCAGTTTATATAATGTAAAAAAAACTTAATTCCATTCACCAATAAAATTGTAGCAAAGATATATACCCTCCACTTCAAAACTTGTATTAGCATAGTATTTTTAAGCTGAAATTATTTCTTAACCATTTTATTTCTTTTACATTTTTATTTATTTTTTTAGTAATCTTTACGCCCAACATGGGGCTTGAACTCACTACTGTGGGATCAAAAGTCGAATGTTCTTCTGACTGAGCCAGCCAGGCTCCCCTAGTACAGTTCATTAAAAAGAAAATACTGTAATTTTTAATAGACAAATAAGGTTTATTCATTGGGGCCTAAGAACAGAATACAATAATTTGTCTTCCTGAGCTACCTAGGACACAGATTGAAGGTGGGAATTCTCTGAAGGTCCTCCTCTGAAGAAGCCCATCTATTCAGTTTTATTTTTCAAAGAATCCCAATTGGCTGCCATTGTTAAATATATTATGACCATCTCATGGCACTGTTTTAATGAGTATGTTTAATTTTGGAAAAAATTTTGGCCGCCTCACCCAGAAGAAAACTGATGTATAGATGCAAGATTATTACTGAGAATTAATTAACATATTTTTTCAATTAAGAGACTTATTTCTTATAAATTTTTTATTTCTTATAACTTCATTTGTAAGCAATTTATTTCTTATAAATTTTCCACATCCTAGATATTGTTGAGAAGAAGGGGGAAAATTGTAGATGGTATGGTTTTTAAGCCTGATGAGCTAAAACTAAGCAATAAGAAGAGTGTAGGGTTAAAACATGTTGGGTTGTATGGTTGTAGGCCCAGATTCAGTCAGTTGGTTAAGATAAGGATAAGTTGAAAGGTGGAGGCCAGAAAAATCTCTTATCATTCTACTCTTCATTTGGTGTGGTAGGCAGGGTAATGGCCCCCAAAGAAATCTACTTCTTATTTCCCCAAATCTGTGAATATGTTACATTATATGACCAAAAGTTCTTCGCAGATATGATTAAGGCTACAGACCTTGAGATGGGGAAATTGCCCTGGAATATCCAGATGAGCCCCATCTAATCACCCCAATCTTTAAAAGCAGAGACCCTTTTCCAACGGTGGTCAGAGAAAGAGATGTGATGACAAAAGAGTCAGTGATACTTGTGAAAGAGACTCCACCTGCTGTGCTAGCCTCCCGCTGACACATTAATGTTAATCAAGTGAGACCCTTCCTGGACTTCTGACCTACAGAACTGCAAGATAATAAATTTGTGTTTCTTTAATCCACTAAGTTTGTGGCAATTTGTTACTGCAACAATAAAAAACTAACATACTTGGCAAAGCAGGGAAGTGAGCCACTTGATGACATATGCAGATGGTAACCTAATTCCCTGGTGTGAGTGCTCTAGGAAGATCAATTAATTTTCTGAAGCTCAGCACCAAGTCCTGGTCTTTGACCCTCACGTGAGTTTTGTAGGGTTTTCCCAGGTACAGACGCTGCCACTCTGCCATCGCCCAACAGGACTTATCTCCATTGCAATCTTGCAATTGCTATTCACAGCCAGAAATCCTAGTTTATCTCCTCCAGTTTCTTCAGTTTGTTTGTGAAGTGACATTTCAGAAAACTCTTAGTTTGAGTATTCTGCATGAGGTAAAGCAGGAAAATACACTTCAGCAACTCCATGGGTCACATTCTCCAGTGTGATCAAGCTGTTTACAGTGGATCAGGGAAATGATTTTGGAAGTACATTCATCTACGGATTCAGTGTTTGACAATTTGGTTTGTTCATATTGCTGAAACAGAGAACATATGTTAAGTGCTTCTGTGGTCCTCGAAATATGGACATATTTGAACTGTTAAACTGCATTCTGATTAAACCCACTTAAACACTGTTTCAACAAATGCGTGTCTGTATTTTTGTTCTCAGCTGGACACTCTGCTGTGCAAAACAATATCTGTCTAGCTCCAAAGGGGATACTCAGGAAGAAGCCATAAGAGGAACCTCTAATTAAAAACAAAGGCAAAAAGTGAGTCATTTAGGAAAGTTGGAAAAAGATATAGAATATACGCAAAGGCTAGGGATGGACTGATTCCAAGACATTGTTTAAAATAAATTGAATGGAAATGGCCACTGACTGGAGGTAAGAAACATAAGCTATTATGAATGGTTTTCTTTGCACATAAAATAGGCAGGAAAATGAAGCCGTGATAAATAAATGGACTAAATCTACTGAGGAGGAACAGAAGTCCTCCTACAGGAAGATCCTATGTAAGAATAAAGCCATTTGCCAAATAATGCATTAGAATGATGAGCTTTGTGTTAATTGATATTATAAAGTTATTATATAATATTTTAATATATTTTAATACACATTTTCAACATCAAAGGATTTAATGTTGAGAAGACTGTTTACCATCCTTAGAGAGCTTAATTTCTGGATTTCAGCTGTGCGTCATTGAACAAACAGAATGTAATATTAATGGAGCATTACATTGCCCAGAATATTGACTATTTATAATATACAGTCATTAAAAAGAAGTACAATTTCCTGACACTATTTAAATAGAGATTGGCAAAAGAGAAGGTTATTTGTGTTTCTAAACTACAGATATTTATGCATGCCAATTTTCTTTCCCATAAAATCCAAGTAGAAGCAACAAGGGTATATTTTGTATTTCCCCTCAAGAGACAGTTAAGTGTTACAATGAGCACTGGACTTGGTGCCAGGACACCTGGGTTCCAGTCTCCATTCCTCTGCTTCTGGCACTGACAATGCTAGGAGGCCTCCCAGAGCCTATCCTCTACCTGAAAAACAGAGATAATGTTACCTATTTTTGTCTGATTCACAAAGTAAGGTAACATAATACACCACAATACGACTTAAATAAATGTGTATAGTATATAATTCACTGAAATACCAATTTACACAAATATATTTTGTAACAACTTTTGGTAGAATTTATCCAAAAAAATCTAATAGTTTTATAAGCTGGTTCTTGTTCTTATGAAGTTAGGCTGTGTGTTTGCAGTGATGATCTTTGCAAATGAATATTTGGAAAATAAATGTTGCCTTCTCTATAGTTTTGCCTAGAGCTAGACTTTTACCTTTGTTCTCTTGCAATTGCTGTTCACAGCCACATTGTGTCTTCATTAAAGTGCCAGAACAAATGTTAAATTCACTGATATATTGACCAGCAAATATTAATCACTTATTATGTACATAGCACCATACAAGGCGTTATTCAGTAAACTCAACAAAATGAACAGTTTGATTTTTTTTTCCCTCTTCTAAATTGACTAGCTCTTTGTCTGAATTAATCAAATCAACCAGTAGGTTTTTGGCTTCCTGTAGACACAGCTTAAATGTCACTTTCTATCTCAAAGCTGCTGTTTTAAGTATTGGTGATGTGTAGGTGGAAAACACTTTACTATTTAGAAATAGAGTACTATACAATAAGGCTTATTAGGTATTTATTTCACTTTGTAGTTTTTATTTAGTTTAACTTTTTATTGTGGAAAAATTTAAATATGTGTATAAGAATATAGGATAAAATAAGGAATTCCCTTATGCCTAACCTAGCTTCAACAGTTAAAAATTCATGATCAATATTGCTTCACCTCTACCCCCACAGAATCCTCCTGTATCCCATATTATTTTGGTATGAACATCAGAGATTATATAATTCAATCCTTAAGTATTTCAATATGTATCTCTAAAGATAAGGATATTGAAAAAATAACCACAATAGCAGAATCACACTCAAAATTAACAGCAATTCCCTAGGATCATCAAATATTCAGTGTGTGTTCAATATTCCAACCATTTTTACATATTATCATTTTTTGCAGTTTGTATCAGTCCATTTTCAAATAAGGTCCACATATTGTGACTAGTTGTGTCTCTTCATTCAATTTAAACTTCAGCTGTCTCTATTTTCCTCCCACAATTTTTTTGTTGAAGAAACTGGGACATTTGTCCTGTGGTCTTTTCTACAGCCTAGATTTTAGTGAGTGAATCCTGTAGTATAATTTAACATGTTTTTCAGTCTTCTGTGTTTCCTGAATATTAGTACAGAACTGTGCTAATATAGCCTCTACGTGGAGCTTGTTTTATAAAGAATAGTTTGATTTACAGGAAAATGTAAAGATTGTACAGAGAGTTCACACTCAGTTTCCCCTATCATTATCTTTTTTATTTATCAAGTATTTTTTAATTCCAGTATATTAACATACACTGTTATATTAGTTTCAGTATATGTATAGTGATTCAACAATTCTATACATTATTCAGTTATCATATGGTAAATGCACTCTTTAATCCCCCATTATTAATATCTTAAATTAAGAGGATTTGATTATTATAATTAATAAAAAATATGGATAAACTATTATTAACTAATATCCATACTTTACTTAGATGCTTTTAGTTTTTACTTGATGTTCTTTTCCTGTTCTAGAATCTCATCCAGGATGCTCTACTGCATAGTTGTCATATCTCCTTAAGTTCCTCTTGGCTATGACAATTTCTCAGAGTTTCCTTGTTTTTGATTACCTTTACAGTTTTGAGGAGTTTTGGTACATTATTTTGTAGCATGTCCCCCTTGGGATTTGTTTGATGTCTCTCTCATGATTGATCTGGGATTAAGGACTGGAGAGGAAGATCACACAGATAAAGTGTCATTTTAATCCTATTATATCAAAGGCACATACTATACAGATTATTTATCACTGTTGGTGTTAACCTTGATCACCTGGCTGAGGTAGTATTTGTCAGGCCTCTCTGATATAGAGGTACTCGTCTCCTCTTTCCATATAGTTGCTATTGGAAGGACAGCTCTATTTGAAGCCCGTGTTCATGAAGTAGGGAATTATGCTCCATCTCCTGTAGGTGGAATAGTACATAAATCATTTTGAATTTTTCTGCATGGGCGATTTTCTCTTCTCCTTAATTTATTATTTATTTGTGTACTCAATCATTTATTTATAATTGTTATGATTCATGGATATTTATTTTATATTTTGGATACAATCCTATAGGACTTTCTTTTCTTGCTCAAACTGTTCCAGGTTTGACCATTAGGAGCTCTTTCAATTGCCTCCTGTGTTCCTTTGGCATACCCCATCATTTCAAGTGTGTGTGAGTGTGGTTTTTTAAGTATTCCCCTACTTTCTGGGAAGATACTCCAGGTTCCTCACATATGCTTCCTGCCCTCATCCTAGAATCAACCATTTCTCCAAGGAACCCTGGTCTCTTCCATTAGAGAATGGTATTAGAAACCAAAATCTGGGCACTAAGTTTAATAAAGTATTTTTAAATAATTCTTTTACTGCTGTTTTATATATTTCAAAATTTTAAAATTATTTTTCTTATAGTTTGTTGTGAAATTTTGATTTTTCATGGTTCTGATTTTCAAAAGTCAGTATTGGTAGCATGTTGGTGAGCATAGCTGCCTTCCAATTTCCAAAAGTCACTTTTACTTTATGATTTCTGACTATACTGAACAGTTCGTCTTTTATTTCAAGTAAGTAATTTACAAAAATATTTTATTTTTTATATCTTGCTATTAAATCTAGAGTCTGAAATTTTGAATTTTTCTATATTGTGCCAATTCAATCAGTCCAAGTAGCTATTTGGTTAAATAATGTTAAGTGTCTGTGATCTTTGACTGTTTAGTTCTAAATTTTGAGTGAATTGACTAGATATGTT
The DNA here is from genome assembly GCF_018345385.1 of Vulpes lagopus. Lineage (NCBI taxonomy): Eukaryota > Metazoa > Chordata > Mammalia > Carnivora > Canidae > Vulpes > Vulpes lagopus. The sequence continues at coordinate 32,828,562 of NC_054824.1, forward strand.
TATATCTTGTAACTATAAAGTAGCTAGAGAAAGTGAATGAAATATCAAGTGTCATAAAGAAAGATTTTGTTTAGTTATGTGAAAATTATACATTAAAAAATCATTAAGGTAAATCTCTTTAATGTGGACTTTCTGAAAGCTAGGTAAATCAGTCACTGGAATTTTCTTTTTTTAGAGATTTTATTTATTTATTCATGAGAGACAGAGAGAGAGAGGCAGAGACACAGGCAGAGAGAGAAGCAGGCTCCCTACAGGGAGCCGGATGCAGGACTCGATCCCTGGACCAGGATCATGTCCCGAGCCAAAGGCCAGATGCTCAACTGCTGAGCCACTTGGGCGTCCCTAGAATTTTCATTGTAAAATTTATGAAGTGTTTGTTAAGATTAAAATCATCAAAAAATTTTAACTTAGTACTAGAAAAAAACCCATCAAATTCTTAATTTATGCTATAGTTGACACACAATGTTACATTAGTTTCAGATGTACAACATAAGATTCGACTTCTCTATACATTATACTATGCTTACCAGAAGTGTAACTATCATGTGTCACCATAATATATTAGAAGAACAAAACATTTTCAAGGCTTGTCATTTCTATACAAAATATACTAATTACATTTTTTCACATATTGGTTAAAGGTATCTTCATAGAATTCATCTTTTAAGAATAGGTTTATGAAAGTTATCCATTGGGATTCCAAAGCCAGGAAAATCTAGTAAAACAACTTATCAACTATCAGGCAACTCAATCTTTCTGTGTTGTTTCCTTCTCTGTAAAATCAATCATTAAGATAAATTGGCTTGGGGCACCAGGGTGGCTCATTCAGTTAAGCATCAACTTTTGATTTCAGCTCAGGTCATGATCTTAGGAACATGAGATTGAGCCCTATATTGGGCTTGGCACTCAGCATGCAGCCTGCTTAAGATTCTCTCTCTAACCCTTCCCCCTCACTCATGCTCATTCTCTCTCTAAATAATAAGTAAAAAATAATTTAAAAATAATTCTCTCTCACCCTCTCCCTATGCCCCCACATTCACACATGCTCCCTCTTTCTTTAAAAGAAAAGATAAATTGACTCATATATTTATAGAACTTAGTATATATACTACATGTATGTATAAAACATATGCATATCTACATATATTGGCATGTGTAATATATGTACACACAAAAATAATCCAGCTCAGCCTTTCCAAATGTTTAATAATAGTTGTCCCTTTCTTATTTTTAATACTATTTTCTTTCTACATACTTTGATATTACATTTCTTTAGTAATAGTCTATAACTTAAACATTTTGCTAATTCAGAGTGACCTCACCATGCAGTCCAAATTAGTGGAATTTTGCTCTAGCTAATAGTTTTCTCTGAATCAATACTGTGATGGGAACATTTTGATATATATTAATGAGTTTTTCTCCTTTGCATTTCTTAATGTGTGACCTTTGCTCATTCTACCTAAGGCATTAGGATTATATTATAGCTAGAATGCAAAAATAAAGAGGGTTTTAATAATCAGCTTTTAATATCCAAAGCAGGAGTTTTGAGTTTGCAGCAAGCAAATAATCCTGAAATCCAGTCTTTATCAAAACACTGTGCAATTTTCCAAATATTTTTAGCTCCATATTGACTTTAGCTGTGGAAGTTATCAAGTGCCAGGCCCATCCAATGACCCATAGGGCACAAGGGACTGTGAGCAATCAGCACTCACAATTTCAGAGACCAGACCAGGCACTTAACTGTAGAGGCCAGTGAGGGCCTACTGAGGTCACCATCTGAATCCAATGCTCCTTCTCACTACTCTTCTTCCCACCACCACCCCTTCACATTATGTCATGACAGTATCTTAGAGTAAGGGGAAGAAGAGAAAATCTCATACAATTAGCATTTGCCCCAAAGGGACTGGCATGTCCAAAAAAGACTGATTAAACCACCAGAAATTCATTTATAGTAACTCTATAAATTTAAAACATACTATGGAGTAGGTGAGAAATAGTAAATCAGTTATGAGAAAAACAGTTATTAAATTTGCAAGGCCATTACAAATAGAAAAGGCTTTGAAATGAGCCTTCCCTTCCTTGACTGCTATGAGGATCAGATGGGTCAGTTGATGCGAAGCCACTCCACAAAGTGAGAGCACTCACCGCAGGCAATAATAATGGCAATTGCACAGGCGGCCCCAAGCATGTAAGAATTAGGACCAGACATGCAGTGGGTACATCTCAGCTCTGGGCCAAGAGGCAAGGGCATAGACAAGAAGCCAAGTTCAAGCCAACTACACGGTATCAGGAAAGAGACCAGAAGTCCAGAGCTGCAGATATAGCTGAGAACTTGTAGAAGAGGAGCCAAGTGGCAGCAAAGGACCAGGTCTGAGTACAACCTCCCTAAATGGGGAAGCAACATGGAGGCACATTCTCCAGGAATGACACAGACCCTAGGGCTATCTTATATGTTCCTTAATTAAATTTATGATGAAAAAGACTGAATATCTAACTGCAGATTCACTAAAGATATGCAACAGAGTGTGGCTCCTAGCCCCACAGAAGAGCCTTGAATTAAAATTAAGAATCACTGGGTGCCTGGGTGGTAAAGTCAGTTAAGTCTCCAACTCTTGGTTTTGGCTCAAGTGGTGATCTCAGGGTCATGAGATTGAGCTCATGACCAAGTTGGAAGTCTGCTTAAGTTTATCTCTCCCTCTGCCCCTCCCTCTACTCACACACACTCTCTCTCTTTCAAATATATAAATAAATCTTAAAAATATAAATAAAACAAAATAAAAAGTCATCCTGGTAGGGTAAAGAAATTTGAGAAGGTTAAATCATAAAACTAAGTGAAATCAGGATTATTAATTCACGGAAAATTCTCTCAAAGCTTTAAACTAAGGAAAGAGGGGGCAGCCCAGGTGGCTCAGTGGTTTAGCACCACCTTCCAGGGCGAGATCCTGGAGACCCTGGATCAAGTCCCACGTTGGGCTCCCTGCATGGAGCCTGCTTCTCCTGCCTGTGTCTCTGCCTCTGTGTGTGTGTGTGTGTGTGTGTGTGTGTCTCATGAATACATAAATAAAATCTTTAAAAAACTAAGCTGAGGAAAGAAAGTCTTTGCAAGAATGTGGGGGAGGGGGAATAGATTCAGAGATTCTGATGGAGTATATGTTAATTTGTTCATATTTATGGCACCTAGTAGTAGGTGCCATGGTCTTTGATAGGTAATTAAGAGGTCCTTGCTAACAATCCAGTGAGAACAGATAAGTCAATAGACCTTTAAAACAAATGCACAATAATGGGGGAGATATGAGAGAACAAAGGAAGAACGGAGGGAAAATGACATTTTTTAGTCTGAACTACCCAGTGTGGTACCTAGTTGATCAAATATCTAGAACATATTTATTGAGGGCCTACCATGTGTGAGGTTGTTCTAGAAGATATACAAGTGAATGTGAGATGCCAAAAGAGGCTTCCTGAAAACAGTAATATCTATGTTGAGACTTGAAGGAGTGGGCAGCAGCAAAGTGAACAAGTGTGTGGAGGTGCTCCAAGCTAGGGAACAACATTCTTTGCTAGGGCAAAGAAAGTCCTGAACAGAAGAAAATTGCATACTGGGAGAACTAAGAATGGCTCCGTGTGACCTGAGAATAGGTGGAAGGAGTGGAGGGGAATAAGGCAGGAGAGGGTTGCTGAGGCCAGATGGTAAGGATGGGAGCAGGGGGAGGAGGAGCAGGGGAGGAGGGGGAGAGGGAGGAGGATGGATGCATGAGCTATTGTCAAGTACAAGTGACAGGGCTTAGGAACTGAGTGGACTTCAGGGCAGATGAATATATTTGAAACTAGTCCTGTTTTCTGGCTTGAGCAGCTGGTGGTGCCATTTACCTGGAGAAACTGCCCCAGAGACACAGTGAGCAGGTGTACAGGGTGAAGACACAAAGAGTTCAGCTGTAACGTGCTGAATTTGAGATTCCCATGTGAAATCCAAATGGAGCCCTGGAGAAGCAGTTGGCTGTTTGGTTCTGGGGTTCTAAAATGATACCTGGACTGGAGATGCAAAGCAGCATAAGTCAAGATGCCTAACTATTGAAACATAATGTTCATGTTCTTCTTTCTTCAATAGAGATGTGTCAATTATTTTTATTTTTCAAACTTCATAACACAAAAACAAAGTTCTGAAATATATTTGAAGTATGACTCAAGAATATTATTTCTAATATTAAATAAGTACTTGGTAATTTAAAAAGAAACCATTTTGCTAATTTAAAATGTTGGTGGGTTTTGTATAAAATGTTTCCTAACAAAATTATAAAGTGTGTGTTTACTTTAACTTTATATATTGTCCTTTTTATTTTACTCTCACAACTGAAATACTTTAATTTTTCTAATTTATTATTATTACTAGAGTCTGGATGTAGGTAATTTTTTAAGGCGATGAATCTAATTTTAATCATTTCAATCTTTAATCATAGAATTCAATCTTTAATCATAGAATTCTTAATGAATTCTGTTCATTTGTGAGGTCGCTTCTGTTTCAAATTTTTGAATTTTAAATTTTAAGTTTTTCATTGAGATATAATTGACATATATAAAACATTGTGTAAGCTTAAGGTGTATATTAAATCACTTCTTTACTGTATACCTTTATCCAAACACACATGAGTACTAAAATTTTGACAGTATTTCATTGCAGTAAATTTGAAAAATACTAGCATGGTGCCACCTTGATTGGTGTGGCTGGGGCCTAATTTATAGCTTTGTAGTAACTTATGACTTAAACTTAGCAAATTGCCATCACTCAAAATGTCTTTGATTTGGAAATGCTAATCATTGTCCTTCTCTCAGCAGAACTAGTTGGGTTGAAGAGAACGTACCAAGCCTTGAGCCCCAATCAACCACAAAGCCCAGTGTAATCACTGCCTTTGTCCAAGACTGGTGCTGCTTGACTGTGAGCTTAGTATCTATTAAGTCAAGTTCTTAGTAAAACACGGCTCAACATGCTTAGCCTTTGTGGATCTTTTACTGGATTCAAATGGAATAGTTGGAGCTAGACAGAGAAAAAGACAATTGTCTTTCCATATATGAGTTTCTGTTTTATAATGTTACAAAACTTCAAAGGGAATTGTGACATAAACTTTGCATTTGAAATCTGTTTACCAGACAAAATCCACCCAAAGTTATTGTCTACCATAGGTATTCATAGCTTGGCAAAGTTCCAAAGGGTGAAAACTCTATCAAGGCCAGAGGGTTTGTCACTTGTGGACGGTGAGTTTAGAAAACTATTAGTATAGAAGGGGTATGAAATAGGTATGAAAATACTATTCGGGGACACCTGGGTGGCTTAGTGTTTGAACGTCTGTCTGCCTTTGACTTAGGGTGTAATCCTGGGGTCCTGGGATCAAGTCCTACATCAAGCCCCCCATGGGAGCCTGCTTCTCCCTCTGCCTATGTCTCTGCCTCTCTCTCTGTGTCTCTCATGAATAAATAAATAAATAAAATCTTAAAGAGAAAGAAAGAAAATACTATTAAGAGTTTCTATTTTAATTCCAGGTGCCAGAGAAAATTTGAAGTTGTTAAGCGTTGTGTAATTGGCAAAACCTAACTTCTAGATTCATCAGCCACATTCATACAACTCCCTAAAACCCAGGAGAAAGTCCCCAAAAAAGACAAGAAGTGGGTGTTAATGGCATATTGAAAGTGTGGCTTACTTATCAGAGAAGAGATATTTTGTTGTTACGTTCTTACATTAGCTGGAAGCAACTTATTTCTGACTTCAAATTATTTATTAAAAACACAGTATTACAATGACATAGAAATCTATCAAAATGCATTTGTGGAAAAAATAATAAAACAATATTTGCAAAGCTGTAGGTACATAGATATAATACACATTTAACATTACACAGCATTTAATGGGCTTTTCTCTCACAACTGAAACATAGGAATGTACTGGATGTACTGAGAAAAAAAAATACATAAATAAAATAGAATACATAGCCCATATGTGTCAACATTGTTTTTACAGTTAAGACAATTGTTTGATTTAAATCTGACTTCTGATGCATTTAATCAGATATATTTGCATGTAAACAGTTAATGTGAAATGAACTTTGAAGTCACCCATTTTATTCAATGTAGACTTAATGCTCTCTAATGAAAGTTTTTAGCTTGAATTACCTGGTATCGTATCTAGTTGATCAAATATCTTATTAACATATATTTACTGAAGTCCTACCATGTAGTAAGTTGTACTAGAGGCTATAGAGGAATGTTAATCACTGTCCCCATCTTGGAGACCTTATACTCCAGCAAGATATGACAATATATACATAAAAAACCAGCCATTTATCCTTCAACATGTTTGTGCTGTGAATCTCTATTATGAGATTGGGTGTGTCATGTTGTTTATTTTTTAATGATTTTAGTTCCTAAATTCTTTCAGTTACCAATTAAGACACAACAACAACAAAAACAAAATTAGTTGCATGCTTATGTATTTCCAGTTATTCATAGTTATAAACATGAGTGGTACTAAGAAAACAAAGATCCCTAAAATTGAATAAGAAGTTTCATGACCCTTTACAATAATGTTACTACTTAAATCTGAGGGGGAGGGAGGAATGTGACCAGATTGTCTTATAAGAATACACTGATTTACTGTCCATCAGGTTTTTCTCAAATTCAAATTTCCTCAAATTTTCTTCACATTTCTCACTTAGGAATTATTATGAGCCAGAAAGCCTATCCTTCATACTAACAAAATAACCACACTTTTCAATTTTCAAAAGAAGTTTTCTTGTTCTAACCTAGGAAAACCCAAATGGATCAGATTTTTCCCCTGTTCTAGTTAAGTATTAATTCCTGGCCAAAGAATCTGTCATAAAGGCTGAATTTGCGGGAGGTTTAGCCCAAGGTTAAAAAAAAGAAGCTATATAAAGGAAACGATAGTGTAATTTTAAGAAGAATATTTATAGCTGTGGGTACTAATTTATTCTTTTAAACTAGCTCTGTATTTTGAATTGGTCTAAAATAGAAAACCCTACTAAATTTATACTGGATGATTATTCAGCTGTTATAGATGTGCAAAGAGATGGTATAGTGTAGTGGTTAAATGCCCAGACACTGGAGCCTGACTCATCTGGGTTCAAATCCCAAACCTGGCTCATTTTTGCTACATTTCCCTGGGCAGTTCACTTAAACTATCATTTTCTTAACTGTAAAACAGGAATAATAATAGTACCTGTATCAAAAATAAATTAGTACATGGAAAGCAATTAAAATTGTGCCTAGCAAAGAGCAAGCACTAAGTGTTAATCATTAATATTATTCTAAAAAAAACAAAAAAAAATTAATATTATTCTAAAAAAAACAAAAAAAAATTAATATTATTCTGTTTTTATGTAGTGATAACACTGTAGTGTGCCGCTTCTTTATTTTTCTAAAACATCTTTTCTTTCTTCTCCTCCCTCTTCCCCTCCCTCTCTAGACTATCTTTCATTTCATAGCCATTTTCCATTGCCCAACACACTGTCTTCACAAAGATACTCAATAACTGTTGAATGAATGAACCAAACTCCTATCTATTTTTCAAGTGCCCTCAGAACCATCTCTGGCTCTCTGCCTTCTCCAGTACTGAAGAGGGTGCTTTCTTCCTTGTTCCCATAAACCCTTATGAATACTCAATCACTACAGTTAGCACTAGAGGTTAGGTTTATCCATATATGACTCTTTCTTTCCTTCAGGTTTCTTCAAATTCACGAGCTCTTTTCTCTTACTTAGGAATTACTATGAACCAGAATCTCTGACTTTCTTGAGAGTATGGCTCTTACCTTCATCCTCTAATGCTTGGCACATCGTACGCCTGGCAAAGGATTGGTTGAATGAGTACATGGATGAATACACCCATCCCAACTCCTCAGCAGGTGCTGGGCATTCTCCCACCACTAGTCACCTCCAGGAATGTAAGCTCAGGCCCATGGGTCCTCTGTCAAGTGGCCTGACCCTGGGAAAGGGTGGCAGAAACCAATAGCAAAGAGGTCTGCCTGCTGTCCTATAACCACAGAAATGAATGCAATAGCTGAAGTTCATTATATTCTAACACCTGCATTTTACAAATAAAGAAACTAAGCCCTGAAAAAGGTTCAATTAGCCAAGATCTCCTAGCATATTAGAGAAACAACTGGGAATGTGATTAAGGTCTCCTGGCTTGTTGCCTATACTTATTCAAGTGCAAAGAAAATTTTCCTTTAAGGTTTGATTATTCCATTGAAAGCTTAGTAGTAACAAATGGATGGACGAGGAAGATAGGATAAATAAGAAATGTCCTTGTTTTTATTATGTATTATTCTTTTGTAAAGATTGATCGATTGATTTTAAGCTTTATTTATTTATTTTAAAAAAAGAGAGCATGTGAGCAGGGAGAGAGGCAGAGAGAGAGAGAGGGAGAGAAAATATCCAGCAGGAGCCTCCCTGAGTGCAGAGCCTGACCATGTGGAGTTTGATATCATGACCCTGAGATCATGACCTGAGCTGAAACGGAGTCAGATGCTTAACTGGCTGAGCCACCCAGGTACTCCTCTTATTCTTTATTCTTAATAAAATCTTGCTGGCTACAATATCCTCCCATATGAATGTTTAAACTGTTAATGATCAAAGTCATATACAGAAATTACAAATAAATGATATGGTATTTATGGTATGCTGTATTTTAGAATCTAAGAACATGTACTGCTTTCAATTCCCAGAGTCTTTTCCTGTTTTTGGTTAGCACCTCGATTTACCTCTGGAGATCTATCTTCCCAACTCCCTGCCTTCTTCATGATAATTTCTGTGAGGAGATTTAGACTGCCCTAGTCAGGGTATGGCCTTGTGAACTCTAATTCTGGGAATCTGGATCCTGAGCACAATGATGCTGAGACAGAGTCCAAATTCACTCCCCGAGCTTTCTGAAGTCACTGTCCATTGATCCTTTTTACCTAGATCTCTGGAACTGCTCTACATCTGTCTTTCCTGGAGGCTTTCCCTTTAATTCCGTGAGCTAACCTGTATTCTTCCAACAAACTTCTTTTCTGTTTAATTAAGCAGGATTTGTTTTCATTGCTTGCAATCAAATTCTAGTACTGGTTGGACTTGGACTTGGAAGTTCCACTTTAGCTATGGTTTGTGGGCACAAACCAAACTGGCAGAAAAAGAAATAACTAGTAAAAGGTGTGTATGTGTGTATGTGTGCATGTGTATAAGACAGAGAGAGAAATCTACTAATCATATAACTGCACAAGAAAAAAATAGATTTTGTGCTACAATATATTCAAAAGGAAAACAAGCCAGCCATGATTTTACCATGGAAATTTGTATGTGTATTAAGATGGTCTGGAATTTTAATTACTCAAGTGAAAGCTTTCCTTGCATGTTAAAAGTTGTCATAACTCTTTTATAAAAACAGTTATGTTTCTCTTTACGGTATACATTTTTAAATTTAGGTTCCTTGTTAACTGACCTGACATATATTTCCCTTACAATTTAATATTTAAACTGGTTTAATCATAAGGGTAATAGTAAATGAATAAAACAAATCAAATTAATAAATTAGAAAAAGTAATGTGTAATTGTAGCTTCATTTATTCACATTTATTATAGTAAGCTACAAATACATTTTATGAATACATAGACATATGCAAAATTCTATGTAAATCCTGTTAATGATTCACTATGAAACGTAGCCATTCTTTAATTTTAAATTGCACTTAATAGGTTTAATGAAAGAAAGTTCATTAAAGGTGTTCATTTTAAAAGTATTTATGAAGGTCCTTAAGAATTAAACTATAAGAACAATCAATCTATGTTTTCTCTGAAAAATAATTATTTTTTGGAAGAGTGTGACACAAAGGTCTTGAATAAATAATATTTAGGGATTTTTCCCATCTCTCGTTTAAATTAAATGTGTACTCCATTTAGCTCTTTCTCTGGTGAATGTGTTTTTCAGGCTAAATGTTACATCAAACACTGGAAATAATTCCAAGGTAATATTCATAATGGTAACAAAAAAGTACCTTAAAAATTTTTGAAGTCTTTATAATGTCCATAATACACATTTTTATAGTATATGTACACATTCTAAGGAATTTTTTGTTGTTGTTAGAGAGAAGGGGAGGGTGATAGGCAGAGGGAGAGGGAGAGGGAGAATCTTAAGCAAGATGCATACTTCATGCAGAGCCAGCGCAGGGCTCAGTCTTACGACCCTGAGATCATGATTGGAGCCCAAAAGAGGAGTCAGATGCTTAACTGAACAATTCAGGCACCCCTCTAAGGAATTTTCTAATAGCTTATACGTCAGTCTCTCTCTCTCAGCTTGACATACTCTGGAATTTTTTAAAAAGAAGCAACCCCAATTTTTATTTTTTCCTCAGTACAGGGGCTTAATACATAATATTTGCAACTAAGAAGCAGAAAGATAAAAGAGACAGGAAGCTGGTACCATCTGCCTTCCCTTATCTGGGGCTGCTTTCCATTCCCTTTCACATCCTGACCTGTGTAGAACAAGGCTCCAGCACTGGTCTTCAGCAAGAGTTGACACTGAGGTAATATGTGCATTGTCTTTAGCAAATGATGCCTCATATAACTTAGTATAGTGGTCTTTCATGAATTGACATAATCTGTGAGAAGACAGTCCTGGTTTCCTTGAATTCTGAATGTTTTGATTTGTGGAAACTGCTAGGGATGTGTGCGTGCGTGTGTGTGTGTTCTCTTTAGTTACCTAATTGGTATTGCTCTTCTCTATCAGTTTCAATAGAGGGGGAAATTAAAAAACAACTTTTATATTGTTTGTGATATAGAAATTTTTACATTCAATGGTAAAGTACATTTTAAGACTTGGAAAATGTACACCAAAGTCTTAATTCATGGTTACACTGGGAGGAGAATATTTCTAAGGAGGGAGGAGCAATGAACAGGTAGGGGAGAAAAAGAGAAGAGATTTTTATTTTTAACCCAATATCTTTATTTATTTATTTTTTTAGATTTTATTTATTTATTCATGAGAGACACAGAGAGAAAGAGAAAGGCAGAGACACAGGCCGAGGGGGAAGAAGGCTCCCTGCAAGAAGCCCAATGTGGGACTCAATCCCGGATCCCAGCACACCCTGAGCCAAAGACAGATGCTCACTGCTGAGCCACCCAGGCATCCCTTGTTTTGATTTTTTAAAAAATATTTTATTTATTTATTCATGAGAGACACAGAGAGAAAGAGGCAGGCTCCATGCAGGGAGCCCCATGTGGGACCTGATCCCAGGACTCTAGGATCATGCCCCGTGTAGAAGGCAGATGCTCAACCGCTGAGCCACCCAGGCATCCCTCTTGTTTTGATTTTTATAACAATTATACACTACCCTTATAATTAAAAATAAATTTGAAAATGTTTGAAAAATATTGTTACTATATATTATAGGAAAGCCCTAGAAAAGCTGGAAAACATGTTTTTCATTCATTTTTATAGCTTTTTTTTTTTTTACTATTTTTTTATTGGAGTTTGATTTGCCAACATATAGCATAACACTCAGTGCTCATCCCATCAAGTGCCCCCCTCAGCACCCATCACCCAGTCACCCCATCCCCCCGTCCACCTCCCCTTCCACCACTCCTTGTTCATTTCCCAGAGTTAGGAGTCTCTCATGTTCTGTTACCCTCTCTGATATTTCCCACTCATTTTCTCTATTTTATAGCTTTTAAAGTTTGACTTCTAAATTTTTAAAATTTGTTGTCATTTGAGTAAAGTTGACATACAATGTTACGTTAGTTTTGGTGTTGATTTTCAATTCTGATTAAGTTTTTTACAACCTTTTCTGTAGACAAATAATACAATAGTAGTTTTAATAATGATAATGGGATAGCAATAGTTCCAAGGGTGTGTGCTAAATGCTTCACCTATGTTGCTTATTTCATTCTTACAAAACTTTATCAGTAGAGGCAGAGATAAGTTTGATGGGGCTTGAAGTTTATATGATTTGGGGAAGGATGAATCTTCAAGAAAATAAGAAAATAATACAAAACTACCATGGCCCTTTACTGGGCATTGGAAAGGGATCTGGGCACTTCCAGCTAATAAATCCCCTTCTACTCATCAATCACATACTAGTTTCATTATACATACAAGAAACTGAGGCCTTAGATAGATAACTCACCTGAAGTTATATATGTAGCACATGGCCAAGCATAACTAATAGCAATATTTTATTATTTTAATAGAATTATCCATATCTCAATAGTCTCTGGCCTAAAGTATTTCCAATGGAGAGCAGGAAAGAGAACTCCTGCCCAGGTCTCATCACTACAGATCTCTGCTTCCCTTAATAATTTTCTCATAAGAAGAGCAAAGGAGAAAAAGGAAAAACTGGAGGAAGTAGGGAATGGAACAAGAGGAACCGGAGGTTGTGCCATTGAGGGAAGGCAAGGTTAGAGAAGAAGAACAAGTAATCTCCAAACCTACGAGCACATGCTTTAAAGACTGTCTATAGGCTACCACGGGCTTGCTGAAAAAGGCAGGAGGAGCTGTTAGTCAAGAGTTCTGAAGGTCTGAAACAACAAAGGTGTTCTTGCTTGAGATACACTCATGAAGACCTACATGGGTAGGACAGAATGGGAGATGGTCATGTTACCTAATGGCATTACCATTATGAGGTTAAAGAACAGAAAAGTAAAAAGCTTCAAAATAGTACTGTTTGAGGACTTTAAGCAGAAGAGAGTTGAAATAGCTGAAATAGTGTTTATCTCCATGAAAAGCAGGAAGATTCACACGTGGAGAATCTCCCAAATGATGGAAGGAAGGCATATTGAATGAGTTTCAACCTAATTTGAGGAGTTGCATATTTTCAATCCAACACTAAGGTTGGGGTGATTCTTTAGGGCTAGTGATTCTGAGGCAGCCTTGAAAGAACTACTAAGGGAGGACATGCCCTCTAATTGTTATTCATCCTTAGATATTTCACAAGGCCTTGTAGGGACTGTGCCTTTAACAGAATAGGTACTTAATGTAAGAGTCTGAATGAATCAATCAATAAGTGAAGCTCACCAGAAAGTGTAAAAGTGTAACCTTAAGCTGTCAGAAAAGTAAACCTCCTTAGGACACCCCCCCACACACCTTCCCTTCCCTCTATCCTCCTATTTCCACCTCCCATTAGCAAGTCAGTTCCCTCTAGGAAATCACTGCCCACGGGTGGAGTCCCTAAGTAAACTCAAAGTGGTAGTTTTTCTTTCCAGGTCTATGAAACTGCATAAAAAATAACTACATAGGAGTGGGAAGACCAATCGCAGAGAGGTCTTCTGAAATAACTTGATTTATAGGCATGTATGAATACATAGCTGTTATATATACTATAATCCCAGAGAATTTGTGCTCCTATAAAGTTCTTGGTCATCATCCTGAACTAGGTCCTCAATATTTTCTGGTAATCCTACTAGATCTTTCATATTTGCCACAAGCTCTTTCTCATTCTCACAGCAATCAATCACCAAGTCTCATCAACGCTTCCTCCTAAATACATATCCAATCCATTTGATATCATACATTCCCAGGGCTTCTCCAGAGTTCTGACCACCATACCTTCCCGATTGATTACAGCACTAAATTCCCAATGAGTCTGCCTACCTTTCCTACTGTTCCTCTTCTTTCTGCATTCCAGTAATCCTCTTGGATGTCTTTTGACTTCTAAAACATGCCACATCCTCTTCCTTCACAATTTTCCATGTCTTCCTATTCCCTAAAACACTTTCTCTACCTAGTCTCTATTTAGACAGTATCTATTTATGCTGCCAGTTCCCGACTAAACATCTTTTTTTTTAGCAAGTCATTCCCAGATGTGTAGGCCTGGTTACGTTCCTTTCCTGTATGTTCTTTCATAATAGTTCATTTGATTTATTGCATTTATTTGCTGAATGTATTTTCCCTGCTAGTCTGCAAATCCCTTAAGGGCAAAGAGAGTGTTGTCTTCTTCATTCTTGTGCTCTCAGCTCCTGAGTGCCACCCTAGGAATCCACAATCCTCCAAAGTCTCTATTTTCCTTCCTGCTTTTCTTCTTGCCAAAGCCCCCAGAACCTTTATCTGGTCTGGGAGAGGTTGAGAAACCTTCTCTTCTTACACAGCTCTCTTTCCTCCAAATATTTTGTCTTTGCCAAGGCCAAACCTTTTGAAACTCAAAAGCAAAGAATTGATCTTTGTGTTCTCTGTATTTTGCTGTTTTATCCCTCTGCCAAGATAATAGCAGATAGAATGGCAGACAAGTACAGGGTATAGATAATGCATGTGGGGGAGGGGACAGCAATCAAATGTTATCTCAACTGTCAGTCCACCTCACATTCATAGCTAGCACTTTACCCAAGGATAATGACATCTGTCCTCCATAACGTCTGATTCAGTGCCATACTGCTTAGATTCTCCCTCTGCAACTAAAGGTCTTATTCTCCTGGATGCTAGGAATTTTGCCTGCTGATAGCCATCAGCTTTCAGCTTTCCCTGGAAGTGTCATTCCCAAGAGCAGTCCAGTAAATTTTGTACACACAGATCTCTGTCTCAGAGTCTCCTTCCTTGGAGACTTGTCCTGCAATGGCCACCTTTAGAGTCCTTCTGTCTGTGATTTCATATATATATATATATATATATATATATATTATTTTCCCCCCCCAATCTATCTCCCAGTTCCAGAACCTAAAAATGATGGAGGGAATCCCAGGTCACTGAGAATCTTCCCTCAAACAAATGGAAAAAGAATTATAGCTTATTTCTGTTACCTTTAAATTTTGGATACAGTCCATAGGGTATTGTTGCAAGGAGAGGGAAAAAATAGGGGAAAATTTTTTACACATTTATCTCTTTCTAGATTGCACTGGAAAGGATTTTGTGTGTGTGTGTGTGTGTGTGTGTGTGTGTGTGTGTGTGTGTAGGAACTTGTAGAACTAAAAATAAGAAAGAAATGTAAATGAAAGTTGCTGGTAATTTTTTAAACATAAATTATAAAATTCTCTAAAAGCCAAAATAACTTGCTATCCTGAAGAATGGAGCTGATGTTTGTTATACAGACTATGACATACTGTTTGGTAAATCTTTTGGTGTTAATTGCAAAACTGAAGAGAATCAAATTGAAGAGAAGGTAAGATTAAAAGAGAAAACATTTTTCATGCAAAGGAATGATGATAGTAATACTTTTTTCTGAGAGTTAGATCTTAGAAGTCATATAGTCTCAAGTCCTGGCCAGTGCAAGAATATCTTCTGTTGAGTTATCTTACTTTTGCTTAGAACACTTAAATATATTTCTAATATTGATTTTATATTTTATTATATTTTATTTTATTATTTTGAAGTTCAATTAATAATCTTTGCTAAATATCAACTTGAGCCCTGTGCACTAAATTGCTTTTTATCACTCTTTGATTATCTTAATATTAGTGCATTTACCTATTTTTTATTTAATTTGGCCACTGGAATTATTATATTTACTTAGCAACTACTCTCTAAAGGAGATACATTGATTTACTTTGGTTTGCCCTCAAACTGACACTATACTTAACCCATGTTCATGATAGTTAAGGTTTTTCCTCTTTGCTAAACAACTACAAAAGAGAGGTGGACAGTGTCTGAGTGATGTAATATAATAACTCTCCTGAGCATTGCTTCATTATGGATGGATTATGCTGCCAAGAAGACATCTGTAATTTGTTTCCCTGCATGTGAGTGTATATACATGAGGAACAAGAGCTCAAATGTCCCCCTTGTTATATAGTTAATTATTATTTTTCACCTCTTTATGAACACTAGAGTAACTCTATTCAGAACATAGAAATTAAAACAAAGTAATAATAATAGCCACTCTTTATAAGTGCTTCTTATGTTCTAGGCTACCATGCTGAGTGTTTTATATACATTTGGCCCATTTAAGTCCCATAACCCTATGAGATAGGTATGTAAAACCCACATGTTATGAATAAAAACCTGAGGCTCACAGAGGTTTAAGTAGTCTGCCTAAATTAATGTAGCTGGAAAGTTATTTTAAGTCATATCTGATTTTTTAAAAAGATTTTCATTTATTCACGAGAGACACACAGAGAGAGAGAAGCACAGACACAGGCAGAGGGAGAAGCAGGCTCCATGCAGGGAGCCTGACAAGGGACTCGATCCCAAGTCTCCAGGATCATGCCCTGGGATGAAAGCGGTGCTAAACCTCTGAGCCACCCGGGCTGCCCCATATCTGATTTTTTTTTAGCCACTCTTCCAAAACCCTTCAAGATTTTCACTTCAGAAAAGAAAAACAAAACAAAAATAATAATAAATAAATAAATAAATAAATAAATAAATAAATAAATAATAAAAAGATTTTCACTTCAGGTCTTGACTAACTTCTCCAGAAACAACCTCTTTGCCCTTAACTCTCTTTCTCCATGTTTAAGTTACTTAATTCCATTGCTTCTCCTCCTCTACACATAAAAATGTTCCACGTTCCTTCCCACTCCCAGCTATCTTCCCTTCACCCAAGATCTCTTACTACCCAGCATTTTATCTTTTTGTTATCTTCTAGACTTTGCCAAGTGGATGACTAGGTGCCAAATAAAATCACAGGAGGAAAAGATAAAGCATCTCATCTTTCTCTCTTAAGCCTTCCCCTCTTCAACTTCCTTGTTGGCAAGTGTTCAAGTTCTCCAGTTTCCCCAAGCAGGCCCAGTACTAAAAATAGCCCACTCTGCATGGTAGTAATAGGTAGCATTTCCTGGGAATGAGGGCCCCAGTAAGAACAACTGGTACAGTGAGCACGGGGTCAACCTGGACCTCTCCCCTGCACCTGCTGCCATGATGCTTAGACTTCCGCAGGAACTTGTTCATAGACACTCTTGGACAGATCAGATCAAAAGGAACTGGTGTGTTTCCTCTTCTCAGATGAGAGTGGCATAACTTATGGTGGTTTCAAGGACATAAAATGAGTATAATTGTTGAGGTAGAAATATAATTCAAGCTTGTCAACCAACTAAGCAAAGAGGCTTAATGAGAAGTGTTAATTGTACTGCTAATGTTTAACAAAATCTAATTAAACTCACTGCAAATTGTTGAAGGAAATTTTTTTCATACACACATAATATTTGGGGGGCCATTTTTAAAGGAAGAGTACATTTTAAAAAAAGACTCCCCTCCCTGCCAGGACAAAAATAGAAATAAAATTTTAAAAATTGTATTTCTTTATTCATGAGAGATACACAGAGAGAGGCAGAGACATAGGCAGAGGGATAAGCAGGCTCCATGCAGAGCCTGATGTGGGATTCGATCCTGGGACTCCAGGATCATGCCCTGGGCCAAAGGCAGGCACTAAACCGCTGAGCCACCCAGGTGTCCTTAGAAATGAAATTATAAAGGGAAAATATATATAAATCCATACTCTCTTCAGTAATGTGTTATGAAATAATTTTTTCCACAAAAAATAGCTTTATAATTTTTATTATAGTAATAATGCCTCTTAACTTCTAAAAATTCAACCTGATATTAAAGAAGAGAGTAAAAATTACACAAAATCCCCACACTGAGAAAAGCACATTTTGTGACAATCCTTTCTGCATACACACCTAGGCCTGAGCCCATCAGTTCATTTCCCTAGCCACAGGGAATCAGAAATGCAGCCAGTTGGGGCCAATGAAATGTGAGAAGAAACTTGCTGAAAGGTTTTTTTTTTTCCTCACTCTTAAGAATAGGTCATGAGAAGAAATTGGCTCTTTTTATCCTAGCCATTGTCAAGTGTAGATGTCACTTCTAGAAAAACTGCTGTAGCCTCCTTGATACCAGCTTCAGAAGGAAGGCAATTCAAAAAACTAGGCAAAGATGAGAGAATAATGGAGAAATGATTTGGATAAAGACACTGAGTTAAGCCATTCATAAAGGCCACCCTGCCTCTAGACTTTTAGTCATGTAAGCCTGTAAGTTTCCTTCTTGTTAAAGCCTGTATGACTTGGATTTCTTGGTACTTCAAGCCAAATGCATCCTAACCAATATAGGTATTTTTTTCCCTAAGAACAAGCTTAATATTTACATATGATCAATCATGCAATTTCTTAGTAATCTGGTTACTAACTTGCTTTGCACAATATCCCCATTATATAGGTTATACACATGATCTCCTAAATTTTATCTTTTAAAAATGTTATTATTTTATTTTTTAGCATTTAAGACTAATGAAATGTTTTTATATATCATGTGAGGTAAATGGTCCAATGTTATTTTTTTAATGATAGCTAATTATGCAATTTCTAATATGAAATTAAATTATATTCATTTACTAAACCATTTTCTCTCTTTTGAAGAGAAATACCACCATTATCCTACATTAAGTTCCCATGTATTTTGCAATTTTTGATTTGGTCTACTAATCTATTAGTCTATCCTTATGCTAATATCCAACCATTTTGATCATGCTAACTTTATAACATTTTAATATCTGGCAAGGAATCTCATCATTATTTTTCATATTCATACATTTCTTAACTTCTCTTGGACACTTATTCTTCCACTGAAAATGTACGATAATTCAATTTCTTAAAAACATAAAGATTTAAATTGGAACCTAAGTGTATAGAACAACATGGGCAGAATTGACAAATTTATGAAATTAAGTCATCTTTTGCAAGAATGGGTTATGGGTTTCCATATGTTCAGCTCTTGATGAGCTCTTCAATAAGATTTTATGGTTCTCTTCCTCCAGGCCCTGCATTTTTCTTATTCAATTTATTTCAAAATATTTTAAAGGTTTTATATTATTATCTGTAGAGTATTTTTTACATTTCTAATTCTGATTATTTCTAGTATAGAGCCATACTATTGCTTTTTAAATAAGTATTGCCTACATAGGCATGTTACTAAATTCCCTTATAACAGTACAAAACTAGTTCCTTGGGTTGTCTAAATCACATTTGCTCTTGGTTTTGCATAAGTAGTACTTATCAGATTTAGGTAGTTCCCTTTTATTCCTATTTTGATTATAGTTTTAGTAAAAATGGCTGGTGAATTTAATAGTGCCATATAGCTAGCTAGTAAGGGGCAGAACTGCTATCGAACAGACAACCTACTCTTAACCACTACATTATATTACTGTCTCCGTAAGAATAACCTCCTGTATTTTAACTATTTCTACACCAATAGTTCTGCTAAACTTTCCCTTTAACTCCATTAAAACACACAGTTTCTTGTAGAGTCTTTGGCTCTATCAGACTCCTTCTTGACTTCATTTTCTTCTATTTGGATTTAACACGACTGTCAATCACTTCAACTATACTTTCCGGAGCCTCCTTAATTATTTAGAGCTATCCTCTGTACTACAACTTCTTTTCCAAGCCCTACTATAACTGTAATTATTGGGTTTTTTTTGTTGTTGTTCCTTCACTCAGGCTGGCAATCACAGCTATGGCCAATGGCAAACTCACGCTGACTGACTTCACTATAAACACATGACCAAAGACCCAGCTGGGCGCTTGGCCTGCCATTGCTCTGCCGTTCTTTCCCTTCTATCTACCTGGCTGTCTTTCCCATTCTGGATAGTAACAGTCTCCTCAACTGCCCAATAATTTTATCTCCCTCAATCTTGCCACTGACTTTCTCAGCAGATGACTTAACTTCTAATATCATGAGAATGTAGTGTCCATCACAAATAAACTCTTTTAACTTCCCCTTTTCCGCCTCCAATTTTTTCTGTATTTTTGTCCCTCCCTAAGCTTTCCTACTGTGTCAGAGGAAGAAGAGGTCCCATTTCTCTCCAGACCCCTTAGCTTATGATCTTGAATCCATCTTTTTCTGCCTCTTTTGAATTGTATGTCCATTAAGTATTGACTTTTGGATTTGTGTTTTGGTCAGAATCATCTATACTCTACTGCAATAACAAAAATCCAAAAATCAAATGGCTTAATAAAAAATTGTTTTTGCTTATTCCTTCTACCAAAACAAACTATTGTGGATCTAGGCAACTCTCCAGGGCAATTGTCTTTGATGTGGCAATTCATGAATTTAGGTGGCTAGGATCATGTGGTTTCCCAAACCAACATGAGACCCCATTGGTTCCCACAACAGGGGAAGAGAGACACTGGAAAATAATACAGGGGCTTCTCACTGCCTCAGCTCACAAGTAACACACTGAACTTTTGCTCATATTTATTTACCTGAACTACTCAACTACTCAAATGACCTGGCCAGACAGTAAGGGAGCTGAAAGTGGAGTTTTCTTTGAAAACTCCAAATACAAAAAAGATTTGAGGGCTGTGTAGAACGGTTTCTTCCACCTTTGTATCATTCATCTCTCATTTTGCTGAACCTTTTTGCCTCTACAACAAATAGTGCCAAGTCTAAACTGTCTTGAAAAGTACCTGCCCACCATTTCATTTACACACCTTCTCTGATATCTTCCCCACATTCCAGCAACACTGCACTGGTTGACGTTACCCATATGTCTCATGTCATGTGCCTTATTGTCTCTCTTCATGAGATTCCAGTTTCCATGCAGGTCGATGCTCTTTCTTGGAATGTGTTTTCTACATCCCTTGCCTCTGCAGCATCCCTGTTCATTCTTCAAAGCAGCCCAAATTTTCTCTCTTTTCTGTAGCTTTCTGTAAGTCTTATAGACAGAAAGAAGGCTTTTGTATCTGCAATTTATAAATAACCCTATTTTAGCCTATATCATAGTGTATTATAATTACTTGGATGATTTCTTGACTTTCCATCTAGACTATGAGATCACTGAGGGAATAACCATATTTTATTGATTCATATACTCAGTACCTTACATAGTAGTGCTTGGAACATAGAAGACTTTCAGCAAATGTTTAGTGAATAAATGGCTGAATAAACCCATGTGTCATAAGATTTCTGAAAACTGACAATGGAGGATGTATGTTGCAATTTTTGAGGTATTATTTATGTTGGGATTCTGTTTTATTTTTTAAAAAGAGAAAAGAGGGCAGCCCGGGTGGCTCAGCAGTTTAGCGCCAACTTCAGCCAGGGCCTGATCCTGGGGACCCGGTACTGAGTCCCACTTCAGGCTTCCTGCATGGAGCCTGCTTCTCCCTCTGCCTCTGTCTCTGCCTCTCTCTCTCTCTCTCTCTCTCTCTCTCTGTGTGTCTCTCATGAATAAATAAATAAAATATTTTTAAAAATAAAAAAAGTAAAGAGAGAAAAGAATAAATAATTATTTATTTAAAAAATTAGTTGGTAGAAGTAGCTTGAGAAAGAATTACTAATAGTATTATATTATTCATGCAACATCAACTAAAGATAGCATGACACAAAATACATACTAAACCAACTATCCATTTAGAAGAATTAAAGTATTTCTCAATATTTATGATGCAATGCCATGCAATAAGTGCTGGGGTACCCTGGCATGTCTCCCATGACTAGTGACAATGTTTATAACATCAGTAATCTAGAAGCAAATTTTGCTTAAATACGAAGCATAGATGTTATAAATGAACATGAAGTGAAAATATTAATGCTGGAAAAGAATTGATTAATTGATAATAATAATAAAGCTAACCAAATGTTTAAGGAAAGATCTTCTTAAATATGCTGAGGAAGCTTATAATTATTAGTCTGAGTTCTTTAAATTTAAATTTGAAATAGATGAAAAGACTTGGGCTATAAATAAAGCTAAAATATTAGGACATAATTTCAACCATTAATTTTGGGTATTTCCATTATGCTTAGTCACTTGATTATCACATTCTACCATTTGGCTTGAAGTGTAGGATAAAAAATTATTATCCTCTGAATCTTATTTTTTGTTCTAAAATATAAGCATATAGATAAGAAGATCCTGGCCAAATAAGACTGTTTTATTCATTCATTCATCATAATCCATACCATATAGAATTTAGCCAATGTGGACCTTGCTTTTGTTAGAAAATGCTTTTTAAAAACTGGGATTCTTTCATATGTTAAGTTCATCACCAGTCCCTGAAGTGAAGACTATTGATTATTAAGCTTGAGATATATATATTTCAAACTTAATCTATATATGAGATTATATATATGTGTGTGTGTGTGTGTGTGTGTGTGTGTGTGTGTATGTAAGCTTGGTCAAGGTGAGCTTGAACACAGGTGCGGAGCAAATCCAGAAGCTGGAGCCAAGGATCAAAGGCAAGTTGGGCCCTAACAGAGTTATTGAAAAGAAGAAGTAAAAAGGAGAAATCAAGGGAAGTCTAGGTAACCAAGGTGGTGAGCAAAAAAATATACCAAGAGAAAGAATCAAGGAGAAGGCAGATTAGTTAGCTGGAAATGAATTAATGTCAGAAGGAATGTTCAAAGAGCAAGAGGGCCTGTTCAGAATTCTGCTAGACATCTCCTTTAGTTTCTACTTTTGTTTATTCTTAATCTTCCCATCCTGGGGTTTTTGATCCCAGGCCTTGAAGGCATGAAGAATGACTTCTGACATTTTAACTCTTACAAACATTTTCTTTCTCTCCAAGAAAAAGAGCAAAGGTCTTAACATTTTAAAATCCAAAGGTAAAACCATGCAACTGAGAATTTTTTTAATACTGAGGAATTCTTTAAAATTCATAGAAGCCTTATTTCCTCTATATATTGTTTCAAATTTCATCCTGCAAGAGGAATATCTATCTATCTATCTATCTATCTATCTATCTATCTATCTATCAAGAGGAATATATATATATAAATACTTTTATACTTCTATATTTCTCTTATAACTACTTATATATATTCCAAGTAGTTATAAGAGAAATATATATAATTAATATAATGTATTCTTCTTATATATATATATATATATATATATATATATATTTCCCCCCGAGAAGACAGTAACCAAATTACTCATCAATCATCTGTATGCTCTATTCCACCTTACTGATTTACTCATCCCCTACTAAATTGGAATAAATGGAAAATATTCAAGTCAACTTTTTGTTATTTTATTTATCTTATGGGAGATTATGAAGGGAAAAAAAAGAATGACTTGTCGCTGTCAGATGAGCTTCACTGAGCTTAAGAATCAATCAGTCCTGTGGCCTTTTCCTTTTCTTTCTTTCTTTTCTTTCTTTCTTCCCTTCCACCTTTCCTCCTTCCCTTCCTTCCATTATGTTAAAGAAATGAAGAAATAGGGAACATTTAGACATTAGAGCCTAAAGCCCATGAGAGGCCTAATGCGATGGAGAGTTATTAAGAGTTTTTGAAAAAGGGTGAAGTTTCTTGTTTTGTGTTATTTTTGATGGAATTTAGCTGCAGAGAATTAGATTAAATCATAATCCTTGCTTCATGCGATAGTGTCATTGGTCTATGCATGCCCTGTTTTACTTTATTCATACTAATTTATTTAAAACAATATTATTATATGTTATAATGTTATTAATTCCCAAGGAAACCCATTACCCTGCCAATTTAAAAATATATTATTATGGTGCATTAAGAAGAGAACATATAAATCTATACAACTAATGGTCATATCTTGCAGTTACCGTCACCTTGGCAAGATTAAATTTCAGATTTGTTTCTAGGAGGAAACTGGGGCCAAGAATTCTTCTATGGAACAATCCCTCCTTAGATAGCAAGGAAAGCACACCCCAGGTAATGTCTGTGAATGCCTGGAGAGAAGTGGGTATCATATCTTCTCTTGTTTGTGGTTCACAAATGTAAATCATAATGATAAGTTACCTTCACTGGCAGCTACTCTGTAGCAGGCACTGACATGGGCTCTTGTTTTAATATTTGCAATAAGATCCTGACAATTAAGAGCCTATTATACAGGCATCCTTATAAACACAGTTTAAAAGCAAACAGAGGCTCAGTGAGGTTTAAAAGCTTAATTAAGAAAGGTTGAAATGCTAGGGAACAGTGGGATCATAAGTTAAACCTGGTTCTGGCTGCAAAAGTGCAATTCTCACTCTAGGCAAGTTATGCATTTACTCTGAGCTTCAATTTACTCAGTTGTTGAGAAAAATAGAGATACCTTGTTACTAATATAACACAGATCCTGGCATACAATTTCAGATTGTCCAGAGATGAAATCTTTGAAATGAGCATAAAAATGACAAAGACATTGGACTGCCTCTTCAGGACTAGGGAGAACAGTATATTCCAACCAATTTCCTCTCTGAGGAAGAACTACTTTTGTAAGAGACATTAAGAGATAGTGGTTAAGAACACAAAGCCTCCATTTCCTCATTGGTAAAGTGGAGAAGGTAATATCTAGTTATAGGATTGTTGTAAAGAGTAAATGAGATTATACAAAGGAAGTATCAGACCTTGCAAATAGTAATCATTCAAAACATTATAAATTATTTTTTTAACATTATAAATTTTATCATTATTATCATCATCAACATGCATAAGCCATACATCAATTTTGGATTATAATTACCAGAGGTAATAAAGCTGCTAACAGATTGAAGAATATAAAACTGCTAACTAGTTGTAAATTACTCTTAAAAACAGTAGTTTTCATATGCCTAATTTCTTGAAGAATTTTGCTTTGTAGAATCCACCTTTCTAAGTAAAGGCCACACCAGATGGATACTGATTCTCAAACACTTGTGCCCAAGATGCTTCATTCTGAAAACATAACTGGCCAGTTTGGGGGCCTTCAGCATATGTTTGAAGAAGTAGGGGCCTGTGGAGGCTGAGCATGGCACCCAAGGAAACCACAGTTGGCTCCCAATTTGCTCTTCACCATCATCAAACTGGACAAATTCACAGAGAGCCCAAGGGCCTACATCTTTGATACGTGCATAATTTGGACCAAAGGGCCATTTCATCTAATGAGAACTTTTTTTTTATTAAAGCAAATTAAATGTAAATAATAGACAAAAGACTTGTTGTTATGTACCAAGAATCAATTTAGGCTTTGCTCTTATAATTTAGACTAGGTGAATATACCCAAAATAGGAATGTGAAATATAGCTGAGATATATTACTGATCTTTTCAATGCTGTGGACCTCTACATGTAAATCAGATACTTGCTGAATCAAATGACATATTGTTCAGAATTCTATGATCATAGAATGAAAATTTAGATCATATTGCACATGTAGAGCTAATAGAATTTCATAGCTTTAATGAATAAGCAAAAGTGAAATATTTTACTATCTCCATCAAACATTCAAAAGATCATACTCCTGCTGAAATTATTTATTATGATGATGATGCTTTTTATAAAGATCAAGTATGAGTAACCCCCCCCCCCCAAAAAAAAAAGCTTAAGCTGTTTCTAAGGGCATAACATTTAGAAACAACATATGGTTCCTGTAGTCAAGAATAGGTTCCTTAAATTAGCCAAAGACATTCACAGAGAAATGAGTTGGAGGAAATAGGATCATGGGCAAGAGGGAAAAAAAGTTGTCATCTCTCTTCCTTCTGCTCTTCATCTTCCTTGCCTGAATGTGGTTTTGTTTGATACTCAATTTTAGATGTAAAAACAAAACAGGTATTGTTAGTTTCATAAGGAAAGTTCTTTTAATGCACTCACCTTTTGTTTAGTTATTATTATAAATGTTATTGAAGTAAAATATGCCAGATCATAAAATGTAAATATTGCGTTCATCATTTAATAAGCATGCATTGGATGCCTTCTCTGTGCCCAGAGCTTGGGCTTAAGGGACAGCACCTGTTCTCTTCACTATTAAAATCTAGTTGCAGGCGAGAAGACAAATCTAACCTGGCTCCTTTCATTCTTGAGTTCTCTAATCTTTTCAGGATGCAGAGAATCATATTACGTACCTGCTGAAAAATCCTTCAATGGTTTCCCATGTCAGTAGAATAAAATCCAGACTGATTACTTTGTTTTATACAGTCCTGCATGATCATGCCTCTTCCTCTTAAATTTCAGCTCTTGGCCATATCACTCACTGGCCTTCTTTCAGCCTCTCACATTTGCCTTGCTTTTTCCCATCTCAGAGCTTTACACATGTCTCTACTCCATCTGGAACATTCACACACACACACACACACACACACACACACACACACACACTCCATAGCTGGCTCCTTCTCATTCTTCAGGTTTCAACTTAACATATCACCTCCCGGAGAGACTGTCTCTGAAACCCACATGTAAATAAATCACTTTGCATGCTTTCTTTTATTCCTATTATTTCGTTCATTGTACTTCTGTGATTTGTAATCATATAATTTATTTGTTCATTTTAACATATATTTCTTTTATTATGCATATATATTTTTAAAGACTTTATTTTCAGAGCAGTTTTAAGTTCACAGAAAAATCGGGAGGTAGGTGTGGAGATTTCCCATATGCCCCTGCCCCCATACATGTACATTCTCTCCCGTTACAAACATCCTCCACCACAGTGGTACATTTTTACAATTGATGAACCTACACTAAAATATCAAAATCACTCAAAGTCCATAGTTTACTCTTAATATTATATATACTTGTTCATTTATCATAGTATGCTTTTCCCACTAGATTATATATTCCATGAGGGCAATGACAATAAGCAGTGCAATACCTGGCCCTTAGTATGTGTTCAATAAATTTTGTTGAAGAATGATTATTGAATAAATGACCAATTTATTAAGGAAATAATTGCAGTGTAACATTTATACAAGCGTATATGACAGTTTAACACAAATTCTAGATGTATATTGAAGGAAAGCCTTGATCAGAGTGGAATGGAATTTACAGTAAGATCTATCAATAGAAGTGAATTAATCTAGCTTGGTAGGTTGTATGTTTCCAGGAGAATTTTTTTCACTGAGTTCAATGAAAGGAAAGGAAAAAGGAAGATCCTTCTTGACCACCATTCTGCTCCTTCAGAATATACAAAGTATAGAGGTAACCTTGGCTCTGTGCAGGGAGCTTCAGGTAGGCAGGGCTTACTTTATATAAGGAGGGAATTGAAATTTTCCTTAAGTGACTCACATAGTATAGTTGACTAGAACCTAGAGGTCAGATCTTGTAGTTCCTTCCTGCCCCATTTCCACTACAAACACTAAGACTAGCAAATCATAGACAATTCGCACATTAATCTATTTTTTTTCTCATACTTATCATCTCAACCTAAAATGATCTTGGGGTATTTATAACAGGGTATTTTATATGCAATCAGGAATAAGAGGGTGAAGTTTTAGCTTTTATATTGTTCATGTTTTTTTTTTTAAAACAATCAGAACTGTATTAATTTCCATCAGTAAGATTACCTGCTTTAAAATCTTGGTGTCACTGGGGAGAATTGAATATGTTACTTCAGACCCAATTCTGAACTACACATCCCTTTCTCTAGCATGTTAGTAAAAGTTGTAGAAGTTGAGGCCTCTGTGTACTTATCTTAAAGTCCTTACATTTCAACTAAACCATTATTTTACAGATCTAACACATTTATAAACTATACACAGTCACACATTATTTGTCCTACATGCTAACAAAATTCTTTTTGTCTGTCATGGTTAAAATTTCTCAGTAATGACATTTTAATTCTAATTCCTGAAAGTAAGTAGGTAAACAAACAAACAAACAAACAAACAGTGAGTTAACTAAGGCACTTGCTTAGGCCACAGGAAAAATTACTTTGCATAAACCTCTTCATAACTTTGCATTTAATTATTTCCAAGCTAATGTAGCTATCCTCCAATTTTAAAGAAATTGTAGTCATGAATCTATTATTTCTCCTTTGGACAACTTGATAAAATTGGGTTGCTTCATAGCAGTGGTTAGAAATTCCAATAATAGCTCTCTCAAAGGATTTGAAGTTTGACATCCACCTTTGTAGAAGTTGATTCACTCTGTTTTTAACTAGTTTTCATGTAAGGAATTTGGGGCTCATTCTCTTCACAAATCTAATAATTATCTAGGCATAATGCTTCTCTGTATGGACCACATAACTGATGGGAAAAATCATATGTTTAACAAGTATGTATTAAGAGTCCACTATGTGAGAACTATTTTGGCAGGTATGGAAGTATCAGAACCAACTAAGAAAGGAAAACAGACACAAAAACAAAATTTCAATACAGAGCTAGCTACAAGGCTACAAGGGAGGGTTGTACAAGATTATGTGGTAGCACAAACCTCTAGTTAAGGGAAGTCAGGGTTTTCCTGAGAAGATGTTAAAGCTGGGGTTGGAAGTAAAAGTAAGACTTTTTCTGGTGGCTTAGGTTTGGAGGGTGGTTAGGAAGAAATTGAGAAAATTAAGCAATCTAGGCAGAAGAATCATTAAAATAAACGTACAGGAGCATGAAAAAATATACTGCACAAGCTCAGCTTGGATGAAGCAACAAGTGTGAGAGGTAGAGTAGTTAGTTAGGCAACAGATAATCATTGGGCGATTACTATGTGCTTGGGGAATGCAGAAGTATGCAAGACAGACCCTCAAAAAGATTACAGGCTAGCCCAGAAGATAGATATAAAGAAATTATTTCAAGTGCGTTATGTTTTTCAGAGAAGAAACATAGGATGCTAGGAGAGAATACCACTCAATCTGAAAGGATAATAATTTTGAAATACCAACGAACTTTGTTCATCTTCCTCATGTTTTCCCATTCTTGACTTCTTTCATAAATGCCTCTTTTTCCTTTTGCCATTCCCAAATCTAATTCAGGTAGCTAGTCTTATTACCTAAGAACACTTGACAGTTGGGAGGAATGAAATAACCTCTGTGGCTCATCCCAGCTTTGCTATCATTGGTATAATTGAAAATATAGAAGTGGTTGACTGACCTAATGAGGCAAAGGTTGTAAAGTGAATAAAGGGCAGTGTTGAGCATAGAGCTATGAGAAGTGCACATCTGAAAATGTGAAAGAGTTGACAGAGAACTAAGAGCGAAAACAGAGTAACAGAAAGAGTAGGTAAGTTAGGCAGCCTGGGTGGCTCAGCGGTTTAGCACTGCCTTTCTTTAGCCCAGGGCCTGATCCTGGAGACCTGGGATTGTGTCCCATGTCGGCCTCCCTGCATAGAGCCTGCTTCTCCCTCTGCCTGTGCCTCTGCCTCTCTCTGTGTGCCTCTCATGAATAAATAAATAAAATCTTTTAAAAAAAAAGAGAGAGAGAGAGTAGGTAAGTTAGATGGAGAAGTAGACAAGTCTCAGCTCAATTATATATGTAAATAATAAAAATTTTGGCTCTCCCTTAATAGTTCCTCAGTCACTTCTTTTTGATGCCGAGACTAGCTTATTCCTTTTGCTAATCTCTATCTACATTTTGGAAACTTCTCTTATTCCCTCTTTGTTCAGCATCCATGCCTTGAGGCAATCTTTCTCTTACCTCTACTTATGTGGCTACTCTGAGTTGCTCAGCAAACTTTACTATGAACACTGGAAGGTCACTGAATGGTCTAGTTTTTCCCAACTCTTTTTTTTCCTCTTAACATTTTTGTTATTTTTATTGAAGTACAGATTATATTAATAAGATTAACCAAGTTTAAGTGTGTATTTTAGTGAGTTTGGACCACTAGGTACAGTAGTATAAACACACAATTAGGATACGGTTTCTGTGATTTCCAACATCATAAAAAGTTACTGCATGCTCCCTTTGCGGTGAATTCCTGATCCACACCCCCTGGAAAATATTGATCACTTTGAATTTCATGTCACAGAATAATGTAATATGTAATATTTTATGTGTGACTTGTCTTACTGACCATAATGCTTTATAGAATCATCAGCATTGCTGTGTATCAGTACTTTGTTCCTCTTTACAGTTAGTAGTAGACCATAATATGGACATACCACAATCTGTTTATTCATTCACAAGTTGATGATATTTTTATTATTTCCTGTTTGAGACTATTATGAATAAAGTCTCTATAAATACTCCTGTACAAGTCTTTATGAAGATATGTGTTCATTTCTCTTGGGTGATCTCTGGAAGTGAAATTACTGAGTCAAATGGATGTTTAATAAAAGTAGTGAAAGTGAGTATCCTTGCCTTGTTATGTATCCATGGTTTTTTTTGTAGTTGTTCATTATCAGATTGAAGAAGTTTTCTTTAATGCATAGAAATTTTCATGACTGGTTACTTAATTTTGTCAAAAGCTTTTGTCTTCATATATTAAGAAGGTCATATCATTTTTCTTTTTTTTTCTTAATATGATGAAGTACATTGATTGATTTTCCATTGTTGAACCACCCTTGAATTCCTAAGAAAAATTACACTTGGTCCTGATGCACTGTCTTTTTTTTTCTTCCCTATATTTGATTTGCTACTACTATGATGAGGATTTTTGCACCTATGTTTTTGAGAGATATTGGTCTGTATTTTTCCCCCCTTGTTATGTTTTTGTCACATCTTGTTACTGGGGTAATGCTAGCCTTACAAAATGAATTGGAAAGCATTCCCTCCTCTCCTATTTTTTTGGAAGAGTTTGTGTTATTTCATTTCAAGTACTTGATATAATTTGCCAGTGAAGTCACTGGGGCCTAGAGTCTTCTTTATGTACAAATTTTTAACTATAAATTCATTTTCTTTCATAAACATGGCTGTTCCAGTTACTTATTTCTTCTTGAGTAAGCTGTGATATTTTGTGTCTTCAAGGAATTTGTCCATTCCATCTAAATTAAAGTAGTTCACAAATACTTTTTCTACTTTTAATATACGTAGAATCTGTAGTGTGTCAGTTTTCATAGTTCTGGTATTGTAAGTTTGTCTTTTCTCTTTTCTTCTTAATCAGCCTGGCTAGAGGTTAATCAGTTTTATTCATTTTTCAAAGGATAGGTTTTTGGTTTCATTGATTTTTAAAATCCTTACCCTGTTTTCTATTTTATTAATTTATGCTATTAGCTTTATTGTTTTCTTTCTTCTACATGCTTTTGGTTTAATTTGCTCTTCTCTTGCTAGTTTCTTAAGGCTAAAGCTTAGATCAATGATTTAAGAACTTTCTTCATTTCTGACATAAACATTTATGCTATACATTTATCAATTCTATAAACAAAATACTACTTTTGCTATGTCCCACAAATCTTGATATGTTGTGTGATCATTTTCATTCAGTTCAAAGATTTAAAAATTCCCTTTATGACTTCCTCTTTGAGTATAAGTATGTTGTATAACTATAACTTATATTAACATATAAGTATGTTGTATAACTTCCAAGCATTTATGAATACTCCAGATATTTTTCTGTTATTAGTTTTAAGCTTAATTTCATTGTGGTTAGAGGCCATATTTTGCATTATTTCAATTCTTTTATATTTACTGGTTTATCTGGTAGCCTAAAATATGCTCTATCTTGGTGGATGTTCTATGTGTGCTAGAAAATAATACATGTTCTGCTGTTTTTAAGTGGAATGCTCTATAAATGTCAATTAAAACAAGTTGGTTAGTAGTGTTACTCAGGTCTTTTGTATCCTCAATGATTCACTCTCTAATTTTTCTATCAATCACTAAGAAAAGTGTTGAAATATCTAAATATAGTTATACTTTTGTCTATTTCTTTTTTTAAAAGATTTATTTATTTGAGAGACAGCAAGTGCAAGAGAAGGGTTGGGGGAGAAGCAGTAGGGAAGAGAATCTTAGACTCCTCACTGAGTGTGGAGCCTGATGTGGGGCTCAATCCTAGGACGCTGAGACCATGATCTGAGCCAAAATCGAGAGTTGGATGCTCAACCAACTGAGCCACCCAGGTGCCCCTACTTTTGTTTATTTCTCCTATCAGTTCTACTATATTTTGCTTTATGCATTTTGAAGCTATTATTAGGTACAGACACATTATGTTATGTCTTTGTAGCTAACGGGTTTCTTATCATTATGTAATGTATCTTTTTCTTATTATGAATTCTTTGATATTAATGTAGTGAATTCAGCTTTCTTTTGATTAATCTTTTCATAGTATATGTTCTTCCAATCTTTTGCTTTTCTTACCCTTCTACTTTTAATGTACCTGTCTTTATATTTAATGTGGGTTTTCTGTATATAGCATTTAGTCAGGTCTTGTTTTTTAATCTAATCTGACAATCTCTGTCTTTCAATGTGTGGTTAGTTCGACCTGCATTTTCCAGTAACATAACTACTAGCTACATATACTTTTGGATAACTTGAAATATGGCTGGTCTGAACTGAGATGTATTATAGGCATAAAGTATGAGTACTTTATTTTACTAAACAGAATATAAAATATCTCATTAATAATTTTTATGATGATTATGTTGATATAACAATATTTTGCATACATTCTGTTACACATATCATTAAAATTAACTTCATCTGTTTCTCTTTTTAAAAGATTTTATTTATTTATTCATTAGAGATGAGAGAGAGAGAGAGAGAGAGAGAGAGGCAGAGACACAGGCAGAGGGAGAAGCAGGCACCATGCAGGAGCCTGATGTGGCACTTGATCCCGGGACCCCAGGACCACACCCTGGGCCAAAGGCAGGCACTAAACTGCTGAGCCACCCAGAGATCCCTGTTTCTTTCTTTTTAATGTGGCTACCAGAACACTTTAAATTATATACCTTACATTATATTTTTATTGAGCAACACTTGTTTAGACCATTTTCTTTTTTGTTTGTTTGTTTGTTTAGACCATTTTCATCCAATTTAATTGCTAATATGATTTAACTAAAATCTACCACCTTGCTGACTGGTTTCTGTTACTTTTTTCTCCTTTTACTCCTCTTTTGCTGCTTGCTTTTGAAATAATTTACCATTTCATTTTTCTCCATTGCTAGCTTGTTACTTATAATTTTAAAATATTTTAGTGTTTTTCCTAGGGTTTACAATGTATGTTTTTAATTTACCACAGGCTACTTTTAAATTATATTTTACTTCTTTTTATATAGTGTAAGAATCTTATATCAACATACTTCAAATACCTTCCTCCCTTCCTTTATGTTATTTTTTGTCATACATTACACCTTTACATGTACTATGTAACAATACATTGCTTCCATTTTTGCTTCAAAAATCTATTGTTTCTTTATTTTATTTTATTTTATTTTTTTAATAATAAATTTATTTTTTATTGGTGTTCAATTTGCCAACATACAGAATAACACCCAGTGCTCATCCTATCAAGTGCCCCCCCTCAGTGCCCATCACCCAGTCACCCCCACCCCCCACCCTCTTTCCCTTTCACCACCCCTAGTTCGTTTCCCAGAGTTAGGAGTCTTCATGTTCTGTCTCCCTTTCTGACATTTCCTACCCATTTCTTCTCCCTTCCCTTCTATTCCCTTTCACTATTATTCACATTCCCCCCAAAAATGAGAACATATAGTGTTTGTCCTTCTCCGACTGACCCATTTCACTCAGCATAATACCCTCCAGTTCCATCCACGTTGAAGCAAACGGTGGGTAAACTATCCCAGGTTGACAGTTTTTTCTTCAGTACTTTAAAAATGTCACTTCATTGTCCTGGTTTGCATAGTTTCTGATGTAACATCTGCTCTAATTGTCAGCTGTATTCCTTCTTGTGTGTGTGTGAGAGTGTTTTCTCTTGATACTCTCAAAGTTGTTTCTGTTTTTAGTTTTACACACTTGGAATATAATATATGTAGAAGTTCAGTTTTTTTGTACATTTGGGGGATTTTTTTGTATACTCTGGGATTTTTTTTCTCTTTGTCTTCTATATTTGTCTTCTTTAACTAATTCTGGCCATTATCTTTTCCAAATCATATTTTGCCCCATTTTTTACAGGACTTTATTTATTTGAGAGAGAAAGAGAGCACAAGCAGAGGACAGACAGAGGGAGAGGGAGCAGCAGACTTCCCTGCTCAGCAGGTAGCCAAACATGGGGCTCAATCCCAGGACCCTGGGATCATGACCAAAGCTGAAGGCAGACACGTAATCAACTGAGCCATCCAGGTGCCCCATATTTTGTCCCATTATCCCTCACTCCTCCTTCTACAATTCCAGTTACATGTATGTTAAACCATTTTTATATTACCCCACCATTTCTGGATGCTCTGTTATGCTTTTATCACTATATTATTTCTGTGTCTTGGTGTGAATAATTTTTACTCAGCTATTTTCAAGTTCACCAATTATTTTCTGTATCAAGTCAATTGAGGAGCACATTGAAAGCATCTATTTCTGTTGCTTTGAAGTTGGTTTTTTATTTCCAGCATTTTATCAGACTCTTTCTTGTGGTTTTCACCTTCTGCTAAAATTTCTTTTGTGCTCATGTATGTTGCCTACCTTTCCAAGTAAAACCTCTAACATTTTAATAATCGTTATTTTAAATTCATTGCATGATTTCTGACCTCTAGGTCATCTCTGATTCTGATTCTGTTAATTGCATTAACAATGGTTGCCTTTTCTTAGCTTTTAGGTGTTAGATAGTTTTTATTGAATACTAGGCATTATACGTAGAATGGTAGAAATTGAAGTAGATATTATTTATATTTGGAGATAGGCACACCGCTTCTACCAGATCATGAGTTTTGGGTGTTGATTCAACATAGTCAGAAGTTTAACTGGTTTTAGTTTTATTGTTTCTATGATTATGGTTCTCTACCAGTTTCAGTGTCCTCCAGGCTTACTTTGTGGTAAGTATAGATACTTGAGATACTTTAGGCTGCAGACTCTGTGCTAAATGTTTTTTTCCCCCAATGGGCCTTATATATCTCCACCTTTCAGGCTTCCTTATGCAATTATGCCATATTGAACATTTTTCTTCGCACTCTTGCCTCTTCACCAGTGATAGCCTGCTATTGATTATTATTCAGTGCTTGCTATCTGGGGATGGGCAGGAAGTTTCTCTGTTGTTCTGGTCCAGCTCGGTCTTAGTTATACTCTGTATGCCTCCATCTTTGTGATGGGACCTTCTCATGATCCTGTCCCTCCTCCTCCTGACAGCCAAACTATGCCTTATCCGTAGTGGGTCTTGTTCAGGACTTTCCAGACTCCCCGTCTCTGCCCCATCCCCCCTACACACCCCAGTAGCAGGAGATCTTTAATGGTATTCATTGATATAGGATCTGTGTCTAGGACTATTTCCTGCCTGTCTCTTATAAGTAGAGGGTATTTTTCTTTTACCCATCCACCAGCCACAACGGTACTTCAAATTTCCTTGGGAGTATCAGGGTTTACTGTTTGTACCTCCGTGACTTAAGGCTTTTATTTCATAAAGGTAAAGGATCCAGGAAAAGCTTCATCCTTTTCCCAGAGCAGCACTTAATCCCCTTCAGTGATCCTGAACCACTGAAGGAAGTTCGTTCTGGTCTCTTGTCCTGCATATAACTTCTTTTTTTGTGAGTTCCCAAAGGAAAACCATGGGAAAGGGTTTGCATATTGGTGCAGACTTGTCTTGTGTTTATGACTCTCAAGTATCTATACTCTCATGTATAGATTCATGTATTTGTAGGCCCAAATTTAGCCTTTTTATCAATCTCTTAAATTTTTAGCTAAATTCTTCTTACATATTTTTATGGGTCTATTATCTCCTTTTCCTATATTATGCCACAGATGAGCCAATTTTCACATTATCTCTCTCTCTCCCTCTTTGGAGAGGTCTGTTTTTTATTTCAGAGCTCATGGGTGCCTGGTAATCTTAGTTTTCTGATAGATTTAAGAAAATTTATGAGTTTGTAACTCATTGTTATAAACTTGCTCTCATTGCTATGATTAAAAAAAAACAGATTTTTTTTCTAGCTTTCTACATCTGAAGAAAAAAGCAGAATTTTTCTTCATTATTAGAAGACTTTTTTCTGGGTACAGAAATCTAGGTTAAATTTTTTTTCTTTTGATTTCAATTATTTAATGAAGTTCCTCCATTATCTTCTGGTCTCCATGTTTTCTCACAAGAAATTTGCTGACGTTTTTATCTGTATTTTTCTGAACATAATGTGTTTTTTATCTCTGGATACTCTTAAGATTTCATTTTAATCACTGATTTTCAGTAATTTGATTATGATGTGTTTTGATGTGCTTTTCTTCATATTTATGATCATTGAAACTCATTAAGGTTTCTAAATCTGTGGGAATATAATTGTCACCAAATTTAGACAAACTGGCTATTATTTTCTAAAGTTTTTTTTTTTTTTTCAGTTTTGCCCTTCCTTTCTGGTACTCCAATGACACACATGTTATTAGACTATTTGATATTATTCCACAACTCATTAATCTTATGTTTATTTTTAAAAATTATTTCTTTTGGGGCACCGGGGTGGCTCAGTTAAGTGTCAGATTCTTTTTTTTTTTTTTTAAATTTTTGTTGTTGTTGTTGTTCATGAGAGACACAGAGAGGCAGAGACATAGGCAGAGGGAGAAGCAGGCTTCCTGAGAGGAGCTTAATGCAGGACTTGATCCCAAGACCCCAGGATCATGACCTGAGCCAAAGGCAGATGCTCACCCAGCCACCCAGGTGCTCCGCTTTTTAGTATACATGCTGCCAAAGCGAGCACCAGGTGCTCTGCTTTTAAACTTTCTGAAGCAGTGCACAATAACCTTTAGTGTAGGCTAATGTGTCTGCATTCCTGAGGCACGGTCCTTTTGAGGATTTATTTAACGCCCATTTGTTAGGAGGGTTTTTCCCACTCTGGTTAGTTAGAACAGAAACCATTACTTTCCTATATGAGCTCAAGGATCCTTTAGCCTATTCCTTCCTAACGGTTTCTCTTCAGCCCCAGGCAGTTCCTTCCATACATTCACAGATCAATACTCAGACTCAAGACTTTTATGGAAACTTCAGAAGGTTTCTGGAGCAAGCCCTCCACCCTAGCTGAAGCTCTCACCTCTTCACAAATTCTAGCTACCTTCATCTCTCTGAACTCCCAACTCTGTCTCTTCAACTGAGCAAGACTGCCAAGCTTTGTTCTGGGTTCTCTCTCACTTTGCTATGGCCTGGAATTTTTTTCCAGGCAGTAAGCTAGGGCAATAAAATGTCTCATTTTATTAGTTTCCCTTCTCCCAAGGATCAATGTCCTGCACTGCTAATTGTCTAAATATCTAAAAATTGGTTTGTCTTGTTTCTAATTGTTTAAAGCAGGAGGATAAATATACTCTTTTTTACTTTATTATATCCATCATGTAGCCAACTTAAAGGTTATAAGGTGTATAGAACATGGTAAAATTTGTGTTTAAGTCATTCTGATGGGCAAATATAGTATTAATTCGAAGAAAGTGAGATTAGGGTCCAAAATCAGGTTAAGATGCTAACAGTCCAGCAATATACAGCAAGAGCATGAATTCTTGGTAGTAGATACTGGTATGATACACTATATCCAAGAAGTGACAGATACAATAAATATTGAGAGCACTAGGACCTAGTGACTGATTGAATCTGGAAAGTCAAATGAGATAAGGAACACAAAATCATTTCCAAATATCCATTTAAACATTTATTAAATAACTAACTACCAGATGCTCAGCATTATAATAGTTAAAAGTCTACATATATAAAAAGATATAGGACCTGAACTAAGAGTTAGCAGACTTATAATTTTAAACAATGCAGGGACTTACATGATAGAAGTACAAACAAGGTACTATACTGCAAAAAAAAAAAAAAAAAAGGTACTATACTGCAATAATAATAAAATAATAACAGTTGAGGGAAGTCAAAGAAGCCCTTAAAGAAGAGGTCATATTTGAGATTGTTCTTGAAAGGTAAGTGGGAGCTCTTCAGACAAATAAGAAGGAAAATGACGTTGCAGGCAAAGAATAATAAAAGCATAGTGGTTTCCAAAAACAAAGATAGTTTCACTGTGAATGAAGTATAGGATATGTTGAGAAATCAAAGTATATAAATATCAAAATGTAATATTATAAAGGCAGGATATTATTGTTGCATCTCTAAGGATTGTTTCTCTACATATATGTATACATCATGTGAAATGTGTAAATAAGTTTTGTGATGCCATAGTTCTCAAAGTAGAGACCATGTCATCAGTTACACAGAATAGAGGAAATCAATACTTATGCCTACTTTCAATACAGGATACAACAAATGCAAATACTTAAATGTCTGCATTCATGTACCAAGATAATGTTCAAACAATTCATGTACATGAAAAGCAATAGAAATAAATATTTTCAATGGCTCTATGAAATAAAGAAAAGTTTATATAGCATTCTTTTTTTAAGTTCCCTTTATGTTGGTGAATTCATTAGCAATCATTGCTACCCATTAAAATAGTGTTCTTTTTGTTGTCTCCCTATCCCAAAGAAACATATGGAACTCCTTCTTGATATTTCTAAGCATTATGATGTTAACTTTGATTTAATCTACCTGTTTTTCATTTGGAATTCCCGTCTTCAAGTGTGTCTGTAGTTCTCCTGTCAAGACTCTTTACTTAATCCTTTCCAGAAAATAAACCTCCAATCTGTTGCTGTGTAGTAGGGGTTAGTCACCTGTAGTGCAGAGTGGTGGAGGTGTCTGTAGGTGTAGCTGCTTCTTAAATAGACTTTCAGCCAAGTCTGTTATTGCCTGACATTTACCTTCTCTACCAGAGGTGCCAGACACCAATTCCTGAGCCTCTGGGGTAGGGATGGGGATGGGATGCTCTGCTGTAAATCAGGCTACTTCTTGGCTTATGCCTACTGCAGCTTCAGCTTCTCTGAGTCAAAGTTAGCTGCCATTCATCTTTCTTCCTTCCAGCTTCCTATATTCTGATGCTATTGTTTTAGTCTTGTTCTCTTTGCCCTTGTGGGTTTATACTTTATTTTTAAAAATCCATTTACTATCACTACAGTGGTCTTCAGAAGGACCTGAAAAATGCATGTGCTCAATACTTCCTCTTTAACTGGAAGTCCTTTAGTTCATTCTTTTTTAATATCCATGTATCTTATAATGTACATAATATATTTCTACAATAATATATATAATTTATAAATAAATAAATACCTTCTTTCCCACTGCTCAATTTAAATCAGTTTTTCTTCTTACAGATAATGCTATTTGATTCTAAAGGTCTGGAGACCACCAGTTTCATGGCTTCTAAATGATGGAGTCCTCCAGGACTCAGAGCTTGGCATTTGTCTCTTTTTGTGTTCATATTTCCCCAGGTGATCTCACCTAGTCCTGGTGTTGATGACTACAAAATGTATACTTTTAGCCCTAGTGTCTGCACTCTGCATTCAGTTCCAGATATCCAGATTCCCACTTGATACCTTCACCTGGATGCCTAATAGGTATCTCAGAATTAACCTCCATATCAGAATTCTTGATTGCCACAACCCCCACACCTCCCACAACAGCACCTTGCCCAGGCCACCCCAGTTATTCAGTTAAAATTTTGTATTGAATATCTGTATGATTTCAAAGCCTGAGAATTCAACAATGAACCAAACTGAAAAGACTTCTGTCACACAGCTTACATTCCTGGGGCGGGAGGAGGAGACAACAAAAATATTAAAAGTAAACAGATATCTTATGTTTACATGTGTATCTACATTTACCTAGGTTTAGTGCTATTGAGAAAAATAAAGTAAGAGGAACGGATAGGGGTGTGTATGTGTGTGGTGTGTTTTGTATTATCTCTCCTCTCCAGCCTTCAAAACTTTGTCATTAGTGTCTCCTCTTTTGTTGTGTTTGTCTTTGTGAGTCCATGGGCTTAAAATACATTCATTAACTGCCACTTAGTGGAGTTTGAGGAGAGTGCTGAAGGAAATGCATGTGTTCAGTCTTCCGTCTTCACCTAGAAGTTGAAGGGTGTTAAGGGAATATCTTTATGAGAAGATGATATTCAAGCAGAAACCCAAAAGAAGTGAGGAAGTAAGCCATGTAGATATCTAAAAGAAGAGCAGTCCAGATGGAGGGAGCTGCAAGTGAGAAAGGTCCTAAAGTAGGAGTGTGCTTAATGTGTTCAAGGAACAGCAAGGAGTCTTGTTGCTGAAGTGGAGTCGAGAGGTGGGATAGAAAGGGAAGATGGTCAGGATATGAGGTTAGAGAGGTGGCAAGGGACCAAATCATTTATTGGAGGCCATGGTAAGGATCTTGGTTTTTATTCAGAATGAAATGGAAAGGCTTTGGAAATTTATAAGCAGACATTATTAAAATTATGTTTTAAATACATCACTCTAGCAGTTGCATAGTATCTTCTTGTAGGGAGATGAAGGCAGGAGCAGAAACACCAGGTAGGAGTGCACAGGCAAGAGATGATAATAAGGGCAGCATGGGTGGCTCAGCGTTAGCACTGCCTTCTGCCCAGGGCATGATCCTGGAGACCCAGGATCGAGTCCTACATCAGGCTCCCTGCATGGAGCCTGCTTCTCCCTCTGCCTGTGTCTCTGCCTCTCTGTGTGTGTCTCCCATGAATAAATAAATAAAATATTAAAAAAAAAAAAGAGATGATGATAACCTGAGCTAGACTTGTGGCAATAGAGGTGACAAGAAGTGGTAGGATTCTGGATATGATTTGAAATCAGAACCAGAAGAATTTTACTGATGGATTGCAAAATAGAAGTGTCAGCGTATTCCAAGATTTTTGACTAAAACAAATAAATTCATGATGTTATTGAAATGATGATGGGTGTAGGTGGAGCAGATATGGGAGGGATGCAGGGAGACAGGAGCTCAGTTAGACATGTTAAATTTGAGATAACTGTCAAACAACTAAATGGTGATGTCAAGTGATTGCTGGATATATGAGTCTGGGGTTTCAGAGAGCAGTCAGGTGGAAGATACTAATTGGGGCTTATTAGTGTACAAATAGTATTTAAAACCATGGAACTTGATTAGACCAACAAGGGAGTGAGTATAGATAGAAGAGTTCCAATGAGTGAAATCTGGGATATTCCAACATTTACTGATAGAGAAGATGAGGAAGAATCTGCTGAGGAGCCTGAGGAAAGAGTGACCAGAGAAAAAGGAGAACAAAGAGAGGAGAAACAGAAGAAGTATCTTGAAGAGAAGGGAGTGGCTCACTCTCTTAAACATGGCTGAGAAAGTAAGTAAAGATAAAGTCTGAAAAACGTCATTACATTAACAATGTGAAGGTTACTGATGACTGACAAGGTCATTTTAGAGGAATAGAGAGAGTGAAAGCTTATTTAGATGCTGACTGAGGACTCCGGAAAGACAGGAATTATCTGTTGGAGCAATGTTCACAATTAGGCAAGAAAGACAGGATACAGAGTTTAGCTGGAGATGGTGATCATAGGTAGGAGACCAAACAGTTCATCCATTCCAATGAGAAATATGGCAGAAAGCTCAGTGTGCAGTGGATTGGCAGATGTGACCAGAGTGCGGAAGTTCAACTTTTATTAAACTAAAAAGTAAGGTCATTATCAGCTGAGAAAATGAAGAAGAGAGAGGTAATAGAGACCAAGAGAGAGAAAAGAATATGTACAATATTTATCTAGGAGAGTTAGCTAGGTGCATTAGCCAGGAAATTAGAGTAGGATTGCATGGTAGAGCAAAGGCCCACTTAAATTTTAAGGTCATGAAGAGAGATCAGTTAGCTTGAGCATGTGATTCTTCTCTATCCATGTTTCATTGCTCAGATGCTTATGAAGAGTTAATGGAGATTTAGATTTGATCAGGTTTGGGATTTTGCCAGGCAGGTGTTGTGGAGGGGTACAGGGAGATGAAAGTGTGTCAATGGTATTATTCTTTATTTTTGCAAATATCTTTAATGTCTGGCCTAATAAAAAACTTCTGGATTCTCATATCTGTTCCAGCATTCCATCTGTTGTGATATGTTGTGTTGATTAAAATCTTTCCTCATACTGCCATGTAGTTGGAAAGAGAAGAATATTTTATAGGCTTTTCAGACATTTGTGCATATTTTCTTTGATACTAAACTAAAACTCAACAAGTGGTAGTTCCTTAAAGCCGATTGCAACATTGAATCTGAAACTATATCAATTAACTTTTTCAATGTGCATTAAAATCAATCAGTCTATTTTAAAATTTGAATGGATTGCCTATGCATGGCTTTGTTACTTTATGCATTGGTCATTTGATCATTTATGCAGTCTCAAATGTTGACTCATTTTATCATATAATATCAAAATAAACACATTTGTTCTGATCTCATCAGAAAAGTCTTTAAGTAATGGGAAGCCATCAAGCTTTTGGTGGCGAATAAAAATTCTCCAAAATTCTCATTTTCATGTGGAAGCTTTAGTTTTTTTATCAACCTCAACTATTATCCTGTGAAATGAAATACTCACTTTTTTCATTTTTGTGAAAATATTTGCCAGTATCCATATCTGATAATCAGTTTGTCAGCTAGTTGTTCTTTCAATGGATAATGATATTCCATGAAAAAATAGATTCAGTTTTTTTTTAAGATTTAATTTATTTATTCACACAGAGAGAGTGAGGCAGAGACACAGGCAGAGGGAGAAGCAGGCTCCATGTAGGGAGCCTGATGTGGAACTCGATCCCGAGTCTCCAGGATCACTGGGCTGAAGGCGGCACTAAACCGCTGAGCCACCCAGGTTGCCCATAGATTCAATTTTTTTTGGTAAAAGTGCTTTTCTTCAAAATGACCATGCTACTTCAGTATGCATACTTGCCATTTTAACACAAAATACTAAAAAGTCATATCCAAGGGTTAGATTTAATAAAATTAATAATTTTATTGCCTCAGCAAGGAAATTTTTAATAAATAAAACTGGTAGTTTTGTTTTTTATTGTTTCATTATTAATGCATGTCAGTGAAGAACACAATGACTGTTGGTACACATTGGTGCCATTGTCTGGATTCATGCTAACACACCAAAGTTTCACTCTCTAGAATTGCTTTTGTACCATCAGTGCAAATGTCAACAGAATTGAAAAATCAAATAACATCTTAAAATTGTTATGAATATAATTCCTATCTTATAGATCTCCTGAAAGGATCACAGGATCATAGGGATCCACAGATTACCCTAAAATATATGATAGCCTGCCACATGTAGGAAGTCAGTAAAAATTTTGTAACATAACTGAGGGACTGGATTACTCTAGTACTTCAGTCTATTATTATTCATTCAACAGCTCTTTATTCTAAAGATAATAAATAGTAAGGATTTATCATTTTGTTTGAGGCATTTTATAAGGGAAAATAAATCATTTAATCAAAAGTACATATCAGTATCTATATTTAAATAGAGCTGTGGAGACATTTACCTTCATACACAGTTAAAGTGAAACAGACCTTGTCTTAAGGAATTTATAAGCAGTACAGACATAAAGGGCATAAACAGGGCTGATATGGAGCATATACATTAAATTAGTTAATAATGCCAAACTTGTAGAGGGATAATTTCATTTTAGATGAGATATCATTAATGTGCTACTTCTTTAGGGAGAAAAATCTAAAATTCAACTAAATGACATTAAAGAAGATCTGAGTAAATGGATATCTAGCCCATATATATATATATATATGTATATATATATATATATATATATAGAGAGAGAGAGAGAGAGAGAGAGAAACTTAACAGTATAAAAATGTCAACTATCCTTGAATTACTCTGCAATTTCACACCAAATGTCAGTTGTAATAGACAAATAGATGAATGGAATAGATATAAATAATAGATAAAGGATTAATAGTTATGCTACTCTCTAGGAGAGAACTCCTAGAAGCAACCAGACTGAAGAATCCCAGAAAGATAGAGAAATATGTGAATAAATAACAAGTATATTATTTCAGTAAGTAGAGAAGAAAATCAACAATGAGGCACTATATTATGCTCATCAGATAGGTAAACATTTAGCCCAGTTCTAGAATGCTGGGTGTTGCTAAGGAAACAATAACTCCTTCATACTTGGTCACTACCACTTTTGAAACCAATCTGACAAAGTAACTGCATGCATACCAATTGTGTTTGATTATCCAATCATACTTCTAAAGGAAAACAGAGAGAGAAGCCTTACAGTAAGAATCATGTAAGAGAATATGTTTTCCACAACACCATGGAAGCACAGAATTGGAAACAACCTCATAGCCACCACTAGAGCAAGGAGAAGGCTATAGACGCATGGTACTGAATATGACACAGCAGTTAAAAACAACATTGCTCATAAAAGCATAATGCTTGATGAAAATGGAAGACAATGAATGAGATCTATTTGCATAAATTTTAAAATATACACACACAAAACCACACTTATTTCCAAAGATACATTAAAACTTAAGAATATACATTATGCACATTAGAGCAGTTACTTGTTGGGGAAGGGAGTATGGGAGTAAGGAATGGGTAGAAATCCATTTAAAATGGATTTTTTTGCCTTGCCTAGATTAATGATGATACCGTGCCATGAACCAGAGTTAGATTAACTCAACCTCTGCATCTATTGCATCCTCCTCTAAAACAAACAAACTATATATATTAGGATAGTAACAGATTTGTGTACTCGGCATATTTGGACAAGGATAAT
The DNA here is from genome assembly GCF_018345385.1 of Vulpes lagopus. Taxonomy (NCBI): domain Eukaryota; kingdom Metazoa; phylum Chordata; class Mammalia; order Carnivora; family Canidae; genus Vulpes; species Vulpes lagopus. The sequence goes on from NC_054824.1 coordinate 32,872,773, forward strand.
TAGAAAAATTTGCTATCTAACTATGTTAGGATTATTCAAGGGAATTAGAGAACTGCAGAAATTTTGAGAGCTGAGAGAAGATCTTAATAGTTTAGTTTTTCTGGTTCCCTGATTGCAAATATATCTGTTCCCTGACCATACCAAATTGATTTCTGTCTATTTTTCTTTGGAAAAATCACCAACAAAGGAGATTCCACATCTTCTTTTTATAGCCTGTTTTAATATTTAACAAACCACCCTATCAGTAAATTCTTTCCTATGTCTGTACTGTATTTTCACACTTTCAAGCCATTTAGTAGAGAAGATGGATAAAAGTTTAAGTCTACATTTTTCTTATGATAATGCCTCATGTATTAGGAGGCAGTTATTGTCTCCAGACTAATTAATTCCAACTCCTTCTACCTGTTCTCATGGGTCTTATTTATTCACCACTTTAATCATATTATTAAACTACTCTGAACTTCCCCACTTCACAGCATCCTCAAAGTGAGGAGACATAAACTGGATACAATACTAACTCCACAATGGCCCAATAGGTGCCTAATTGAGAGAGAAATTATTTCCAACTATTGCTACCATGAGTCTTTAAAGATAATAACTAGTGGCTGGGAAATCTCATCAACCACTTTCTTTGTGCATTTCAATTATAACAATCTCTTACGTGTATAAATGTTATTGTTAAAAGCACAGTCTTACTTGATCTTCCAACGACTCAGTAATGATTGAAAGGAGCTTCATCATCCTCATTACATAAATGAGTCATGTAAAATGCAAAGAGGTTAAAGTAACTTAGTGGAGGTAACTGAGCTAATAGGTGCTGGGAGTGGGACTTCTGATTCTCAGTATGTAAAAAGCATGCTTGCTTTCAAACATGTAAAGAGCTTGAGTGGGAGACAGTATAGAGTAAGAGAAGGTACACTGATTTGTTGCCAGAGGACTTGGATTCATACTCTAGCTCTGCCACTGGCAGCCATGTGACCAAACAGGGATAATAATACGGTTGATATGAATATTATGGTTAAGGTGTAATGAGCTCTATAAACTTTGCTTTTCATGTTTTCTTTGTTCTGAGGATTTAAACATATCTGACTTTAAAAAGTTATTCCAAAATAATTTTCCTTTGTTTCTCTGCTCCCACATCAACAGTTTATTCTTCTTGACAATATGTTTCTTTTTGTTGTTATTAGTTGTTTAGTTTTCTTCCTCTTCCACCAGGAGCAACATTCCCTTGTTTCTCTGGTTTCTAAGATATTTACTTAGGAAATTAGGAAACACATTTGCTCTGACACTTTCGTCCTTCCTTAGACTATAAATCAGTCTCAAAATATTAATATACTATGCACAAGAAAAATAAAAAGCACTAGATGTTTGTGCTCCCATGCATTTGTGGCTCATGAAGAAGCTGATGAAGCAAGTGGTTACAGGAATTGAGGAAGATATATTTTAATACTAATCTACCTTTTGGAAGCCTAAAGACTTTTTAATATTTTAAAAGTTAGTAATGGTGAGCAAAATTTCAGAATCTGTCATTCACTATTGCAACACTTTATTTTATTGAAACTAATTATAATACTTGCACACTAAATTTTCCCATCCAAAATGTCACAAAGCCTTCACAAATTATAAAAAATGGGGATCCCTGGGTGGCTCAGCAGTTTAGTGCCTGCCTTTGGCCCAGGGTGTGATCCTGGAGTCTGGGATCAAGTCCCACGTCAGGCTCCCTGCATGGAGTCTGCTTCTCCCTCTGCCTGTGTCTCTGCCTCTCTCTCTCTCTGTGTGTGTCTCTCATGAATAAATAAAATCTTTAAAAAAAAATTATACACAATGTATAAACTTTATTTTTTGCTTTGTATGAGACATCTGCAAGTGTCCAATTAATAGTCCTGTTCTAGAAAATCCCCCCTTTTCATTCACCTAATTAAACTGGTCCAGTGCCTCTGCCCATGTTTCCAGAGTTCCCTTAGACTTGGTGATTCTTGGCTTATTATTTGGTTGTTCAGTACTTCCTTAGATTACATAAACCAATTTAATTCTTCTTTTGCCTTAACATGGTAAAATTGGTGTCTCTTTCACCATCCAATCATTATCTGCTATGCTTGTGGTTTACATGATTAAGATGGTGTCTGTCAGATGGGATGCTGAGCTGAGTAGGTCAAGTGGGTAAGGGAATTCCTGAAAGTGACATTAAGCTAGCAACAAAGAAAAAAATCATGGGAAGCATGCAAGAACTTTTCCTAGTATTAGAGAATCCATAGTAAGATGTCAGTAACATAGTATTGAAAGAACAAACAAGTGAATGGTCTGATAACTATGTCTGCTTTTACAGATACTGTGAGAGTTATCATACAATTGCCATTGATTATGTTGCAATTATTGCTAACTTTAGTTTTGCTTCAAGTCTTTAATCCTTTTAATGTCCTTCCGTAGCTGCCAAATGAACATAGAAGATCTGAGAACTCAGACTGATACACAAAATAGCAAAGACAGAAGTTGAAACATACCATGTTTTCTCAATTCTAGTTTTCTCTCTTCACACTTAATGCACCTAGAGTTGGATTATATTTTACAGTGATATTTCTTAGAACCCTTCCAGCCATCGGGGGGGGGGGGAGGGGGGAAGGAAGCAACAGTATATTGTCATTGTCTGTGCATGTGCAAATCTGTGTTTAGAAGGAATCTGTTCAATTTTGTTATTTGCTGTTGGATTTTTTATTTGCCGTTGAATTTTAAGTTACATAGGGATCTTGTTTATGTGAAGTGAAAGCCTTTAACTAAAGCATTGAATATCTATCTGTCAAAAGCTCCCAGCTGGCTTAGGAAAAGTAATTTTTAATTAAAACAAAAAAACAAAAAAACAAAAAACCCACAAAAACCTATGATTTTATCCAAACAGAAAGTGCAGGAAAAAACTTTGATATTCCTCAATGTGCCTAGAAATCCTATCAAGCCTTAAGATGTTAAAGAGGTCAAGGTTTGAGCAGGTACTATGAAATGCAGTGGGTCATTATTATCCATAATTGAAAATACCCACCATAATGCAGACTTCTTAGATGTCAGACATGCAGAAAATTCACTCCCAAATGCTGATTTGCTACTGAAAGAAAAAAAATCTAATTATATGGATAAAAGATATTGGCAACTTAAAAAATTATCTTCATTCAATATAGTTTTTTCCCCCTTGAAAGCTACTGTAAAATGGATGAGGTGTCTCAAAATTGCTGGCAACTTATAATTGAGGGATTCATGTATTTTTTTCTGTGCTTCTAACAGATTGCTAGTTGTGACTTGAGTATCTGTTTTTTAAATACATGGTTCTAAAAAAAAAAATGTGGTTGAATTAAATATAGCCAGGTCCAACTGAATTGCTTAACAAATAATTTTATCCTCTTTTTCCTCTAAAACTTCCAGGAAATGATTAGTTAATACACATTGTAGACTGATGGTTCCACAAGTTTCTGCTACCATATTTTAAAATGATCTTTTTTAGAAAAAGTTATAAAAGTTTTTATAAGAGGTTTCCACCAGGAAGTCTACTGAAAACAACTGGTGATCATTAAATGAGTTCCACTACTCCCTTTTAGAGGGTTGCCTGGTTGGCTCAGTTAAAAGAACATGTGACTCAACCTCAGGGTTGTGCATTCAAACCCTATGTTGGGCATAGAGATTACTTTAAAGAAAAAAAAAAAACCTGTAATAGAGATTAGAGATTAATTTGGATTGAAACAAGAAAAAAGGGACGCCTGGGTGGCCCAGCAGTTTAGTGCCTGCCTTTGGCCCAGGGAGTGATCCTGGAGTCCTGGGATTGAATCCCACATCAGGCTCCCTGCATGGAGCCTGCTTCTCCCTCTGCCTGTGTCTCTACCAATCTCTCTGTGTCTCTCATGAATAAATAAATAAATAAATCTTTAAACAATAAAATAAATAAAAGAAACAAGAAGAAATCTCCAACTTTAAAATATTTGAATATCCTCCCTTTGAAAAAAATTGAAAATTGTTTGCTTTGAAGCTAGTGATATTGAGATGACAGGATCATTAGTAAGGCAAACAGTAAACATAGCCGGACATTACTGGTCCTTTTATACCCTTGTTTTTCTTCCAGTATCAATTAGCCCAACTAGCAATATTTAGGTGATCTAGAGCTCAGAGTTGTAACAGTATTGGGACATTTTATTTTACAATCTCTCATTTCACTGAATTCCATAGTCTTACTAGAATTTGTGTTCTATATCAAGAATACATAGCTTTCTTAGATCTTTCATATTGTTGTTTTACAAATAATTGTGTCATGATAAAGTCAGTATGACCTTCTGTAAATCAAAATTTCACTGTGGAAAAATGTTTAATTTTTTTAAAGTAATCGAGTACCTTTGTTTACCAAGACTTTAGGTAAAAAGCAGTATGGAGTACTGTAGCTTGACACTAACAGATCAGATTCAGTTCCTTTGATCTGCCTAACTTTCCAAAGGGATAGATCTTAAAATAGTCCCCATATCATGCTAAGATATTGCAACTTGTCACTTTTGCCACCTGTGCCACCAACTGCCCACCATGTTCAAGGAAAGACACATGCAAGCACAACCAGACTTTATCATCTTTATCGTTATTATGATCCATAAATTCAGAAAACACATTAAAGCATTTCCTACCATCATATACTACTTTTGAGATTACAATTGCTGGTATTAAATTAGCTTTATAAAAAAGAAACCCTGACATTTTATATCAATATTGCATAGACAAATGATAATTTCCTTTTAGGGAGAAAAAAAATACTTCACTCAACACAATCAATACAATGAAAAACTTAAATAATAATTTAAAGTATTAACTTCAAGAGATCCCTGGGTAGTTCAGTGGTTTAGTGCCTGTCTTCAGTACAGGGCGTGATCCTTGAGTCCCAGGATTGAGTCCCGCATTGGGGTGCCTGCATGGAGCCTGCTTCTCCCTCTGCCTGTGTCTCTGCCCCTCTCTCTGTGTGTGTCTCTCATGAATAAGTAAATAAAATATTTTAAAAAAATAAAAATAAAAATAAAGTATTAACTTCAGACATAACATATATAAAGGATGAACTTTCATTTTTAAAAAAGATTTGACACTAAAAAATCATTATTCATTTATAAAATTATTAACATTTATAAAATTTATAAAATTATAAAATACATACTTTTTACCAAAACAAAAAAGGAGAGAGAAGAGACTTGGTAGAAAAAATTGGGATCTCTAGCTCTTTTTATTATATTGGATAATTAGCAAATAAGATATATCTTCAAATATTTAAAATGCAGTAAAATGCTTCAGAGATTAAGAAAAGCACTTTCTGCTTGAAATATACTTTATTTTGGTATATTATTGACTCTGTTATTATGAATGAACTGTTATTTTTTTAATATATATTGCTTAATTCTGGAGTTGAAATAAAAAAGGAAACTGCCAAAGGGAGAAATGAGTAGAAGTTGAGTCTAAGATGTGGCATAAAAAGAAAGGAATATGAATGGATGGAAATATATTTTTTGAAGGATGACTTCCTTGTTATCATTCTTTTTACCAAAGAAATATCCCTATGCATCAAAAATGAGCTAAAGGGAGCTTTAGATCAAAAGAAGGTGCTTAATAAACACATTCAAAAATAAGGAGGTGGATTTCTCTTATTAGCATAAGTTGTTTTAGGGGTTCTGGTGTGTTAGAGTTGCATATTTCTACATAGAAATAATAACACTTGCCTTATAGAAAACATGATAGATTGATTTATTATAGAATGATTAAAATGACTAGCCTACATTCTGAAATCTAGTGTTGCTTAACTGGACAGAGAAAAGTAGCAAAGACATGGTTTGCTGTGAGAAAGAATAATGTGATTTTTAAAAATCATTCAATTCTTGATATATAATGCAATTAATTTTATCAAACTTGCTTTATGATTTAGCATATACATAAGTAAACTAATACCATTGCTTTCACTTAAAAAGTTAACCATGTGTATAAGCAACTTTTTCTTTCTTTTTCTTTTAATGTCAGCTTCCTAGAGATATTTTACAGACTTAAACAAAAGTTTCATCTGAATGTGTATTTATTTATATGATTTTAACATGACAGAAAAAATAAAAATCAAATACAAACCTGTTACATTTCTAAGACACCAGATGAGCTGATTATCTTGGTGTTAAACTACCAGCTGTAATTTCAGTTGTAGCAGAAGATCATTAGGCCAAAGAAGTCCACTTGGAGGCCTGAGTGATCTAGATTCTTAATTTATTCTCAGAGAATAATTTTATGGGTCATTCTATAGTACTTTGACAGTAGGTCTGATTGTTCTCTTGCTCTACTTTGCAACAGAACTACATGAAGCACTCATCATTTAAAAACTCTCTATGGGGCAGCATGGGTGTCTCAGCGGTTTAGTGCCTCCTTCAGCCCAGGGTGTGGTCCTGGAGACCCCGGATCAAGTCCCACGTCAAGCTCCCTGCATGGAGCCTGCTTATCCCTCTGCCTGTGTCTGTGCCTCATTCTCTCTCTGTGTCTCTCATGAATAAATAAATAAAATCTAAAAAAAATAAAATAAAAACTCTGAGTATAAATAAAATTATGGATTCTATGTACAGAAAATATAAACACATACACAAATATCTGCATACAATTTTAAAATGCTCATAGATTTCAAAGCTGCTATTTATCAGGTTTCAGGTTAAGAAACTATTTCACAATGGCATATGCCATGAACTTGCCATAAACACAGCCTTTTCCCTGCCATTGAAGTCTATATAACTTTCATAATGTGATATTCTCACCTGCCAGTATGTATAATGTTTGTTGGAAGACAGAATAGCAAAGGACAGGAGCTTTTCTGACAGTAGTAAACCCCAGAAGGGTACACACAAGCACACAAAAGGAATGAATAAGCCCTAAGTATTAGACATTCTGTCATCACTGACAGCCCCAAAGAAGTCAAACCTAAATTTTTCTAATGTTAAAATTTTAGCTCTTGATTTAATGGTAGATTTGGCAGACAGATGTATGCTTTACATAAATAATTGTAGAAAAAATTCTATTTTTCCTCTTTTAAAAGGTTAAAAAATATATCTTTATGACTTCCCAACTAAACATGGTGGAAAAAACAAAATGGACACAAAAGAAAACATGGCCAGTTTCCAACCTTTTTTTGCAAAGAACAGTGCTGTGGCAAAGAAGAATTAGGCACAGCAGTTTAATCTTTTGCTTAGGTTTTTTTCTTTCATTTCTTTCTTTCTTTCTTTTTTTTTTTCACAATTAGGGAATGCATTCATCATACAAAGTCTTACTGTCAAATTGATCCCAATAGCTTACACTGAAGACCTTTTATGAAGCTGATGGGTAAAAATTATATGACTCAAGCACCAAGATGAATACAACAATGAAAAGCTTTTTTCCCCTTGGGGAAAAGTCACATTTTTTTAGAGTGTCAAAGTTTTAAAATATTACTAAAAAATAAGCATAATGTAGAGATAAGTTAGTCAAATTTGGTGAGATAAATATTTTATAAGTGGAAGGATATACTTCTGCTTTCAGCCAAAATGGAATTGCATGGGCTGGATTTACCCTCCTGCCTAAAACAAATAAAAAACTGAATAAAATATATGAGTCATTGGTTTTCAAGGAAGTGGATATCAGGGAATGAGTGGCAATGATTTTATGATACAAAACAAATGAGATGAGCACCCAGACTGTTCCAGCTTATTGCCTACAGACAGACATCATCTGGCTATCAATAAAAAAATTACAAAGCATACTAAGAGGCAAAACAAACAAATACAACAACAGCAACAAAAACAAAACCATAAAGCCCCACAACTTGAAGAAACAGCAAGCATCAGAATCAGACATAACAGGTGTGTTGGAATTATCAGACCAGGAATTTTAAACAATGATGATTAATATGCTAAGGGCTCCAATAAATAAAATAGACAGAATGCAAGAACAGGTAGACAATGTGAACAGAGAGAGAGAAATTTGGATCTAAGAACCAAAACGAAAGCTACAGATTTAAAATAAATGTACGAATACCTGGGCAATGCAGTTGGTTAAGCAGCTGACTCGATTTCAGCTAAAGTCATGATCTCAGGGTCCTAAGATCAAGCCCCACATAGAGTTCCACACCTAGCAGGAGACTGCTTAACTCTCTCTCCCTCTCCCTCTGCCCCTATCACTATCACTCCACTCCCTCTCTCTCTCAAATAAGTAAAAATTTTAAAAAATATGTAACAAACAATATTTTTGATTGACTTACCTGTACATTGGATGTAGTTGAGAAGAGAATCTCTGAGTTTGATGATACATTCATAGAAATCTCTAAAACTGAAAAGCATGGAGTGCCTGGGTGACTCAGTTGGTTAAGCATCTGCCTTCTGCTCAGGTCATGATCCCAGAGTCCTGAAATTGAGCCACATATGGGGCTCCCTGCTCACTGCAGAGTGTGTTTCTCCCTCTGCCCCTCCCTTGGTCATGCTTGTGCTCTCTCTCTCTGAAATAAATAAAACAAAAAGAAAAACAAAGAGAATAAAGATTGAGAAAAACATAATAGAATATCCAAAGAATATAAGACAACTACAAAAAATATGACAATGTATAAGGGAATACCAGAAGGAGAAGAAAGAAAGAATGGAACAGAAGAGATATTTGAAACAATAATGGTTGAGAATTTTTCCCAAATTATTGTCAGACACCAATCCACAAATCCAGGAATCTCAGAGAACACCAAGAAGGATAAACCCTCAGAACCTTACACCTAACATATCATTGTCAAACTAGAGGAAATCAAAGATAAAGAAAAAAATCCTGCAAGAAGCCAGAGATATAAAACACATTATGTATAAGGGGAAAAAGATAATAATTGTATCCAACTTCTCAGAAACAATCCAATAAGAGAGTAGAGTGAAATACTTAAAAGTGCTAACAGAAAACAAATCAATTTTTGCAATTCTGTATCCTGTGAAATTATCCTTCAAAAGTGAAGGTGAAATAAAGACTTCCTCAGACAAATTGATACTGAGGTAATTTATTGTCAGTAAACTAGAGTTGCAATAAATGTTTAAAAAGTAGTTCTTTCGAGAGAAAGAAAATAATATAGGTTAGAAATTAAAATCTACATAAAGAAAAGAAGAGCACTAAAGAGGAAATAAGTGAAAATAAAATTAAAACTTTTGTTTTTCTTATTCCTAATGATCTAATAGATAATGATCAAAAATAATAATAGCAATAAGGTATTTGATTATGCATACTTATGTATATATGTTATGCATATATATGCTTATGTATGCTTATATACAAGTAAAATGTATGACAGCAATGATACAAGGGACAAGAGGGAGGAATTAAGATTATTTAATTATTATAAGGTACTCACAATACCCATGAAGTGGCACAGTGTTTTGAAAGTGGACTTGGATTAGTTGTGAATGTATATTGCAAACTCTAGGGCAACCACTGAGAAAAAATAAAAAAAAAATATATAATTGATATGCTAAGAAAGGAGAGAAAGTGGTGCCATATAAAATATTCAATTAAAACCATAGAAGGCAGAAAAAGTGGAAGAGAAAAATAGGAACAAAGGTCAAGGACAACAAATAGAAGACAGTAACAAATATGGTAGATATTAATCCAACTGTATCAATAATCATTTCAAATGTCAATGGTCTAAATGCACCAATTAAAAGATACAGATTGTCAGAGTGAATCAAGAAGCAGGAGAGAACTATAAGCAGTCTGCTAAACACACTGTAAATATAAAGACACGTATAAATTAAAAGTTAATGGATAGAGAAATATATACAGTGTGAACAGTAATTAAAAGAGAACAGGAATAGCTATATCAATTTCAAACAGAGCAGACATCAAAGCAAAGAAAGTTATCAGAGATAAAGATTGGTCATTATGTAATGACAAAAGGGTTAATTCCAGGAAGGTATAATAATCTTTAATTTGTATTCACCTAACAAGAGAGTGTCAAATTGCATGAGGCAAAATCGGTGGAACTGAGAAGAGAAATAGATGAATCCACTATCATTGTTGGAGACTTCAATACCCCTATCAAAAATGAACATACACAGCAAGCAGAAAATGAGAAAGACACAGGTGAACACCATCAACTGGATATAACTGACAGCTGTAGACTATTTCATCCAACAAAGTTTCAAAATATGTGAAGATTAAACAACACATTTCTAAACAGCAGAGAGGTAAAACAAGAAATATCAAGAGAAATATTTAAATATTTTTAACTAAATGAAAATAAAAGCACAATTTATCGAAACTTTGAGATGCAGTGAAAGCGGTGCTTGGGGGAAGTTTATAGCATTGAATGCATATATTTTTAAAAAGATAAAAGAGCTAAAATCAATAATCTAAATTTACACTGAGAAAACTAGAAAATGATAAGAAATTAAATCTAAAGTAAGCAGAAGAAAAGAAGTAATAAGAATTAGAGCAAAGTGCTCACTTCGGCAGCCTATATACTTAAAAAAATGGGAATGACACAAAGAAGATTAGCATGGTCCTTGTGCAAGGATGACACACAAATTAATGAAGTGTTCCATATTTTTTCACTATATTGTATACTTGAAACTAATATAACACTGTATGTTAACTATACTGGAATTAAAATAAAAAACATAATTAAAATTGTCATAAATTACCAAAAAAAGAAAAAGAAGAGCAGAAATCAAAACAGGAGATCAATGGAGAAAAAGCAACAAAACCAAAAGCTAGATCTTTGAAAAGATCGATGAAATTGATCAACTTCTAGCCAGGCTAACAAAGATAAATAGAAATGGGACACAAATTATTAATATAAGAAATGAAAGAGGGGACATCACTACCAGATCCTATGGACATTAAAAGGATAATAGAGGGGGCATCTGGGTGGCTCATTTGGTTAAGTGTCCAACTCTTGATATCAGCTTCAGTCATGATCTCAGGATAGTGAGATCAAGTCCTGTGTTGGACTCTACACCCAGCGGACAGTCTCTCGAGATTCTCTCTCCCTCTCTCTCTGCCCCTCCCCCTAAACACACACACTCTCTCTCTCTCTCTCTCTCTGTAAAATAAATCTTTTTTTAAAAGGATAATTAAAAAAGTATAATAGAGGAATACTATGAACAACTCTATGCCCACAAATTTGACAAATTAGGTGAAATGGACCAATTCTTCCAAAGACACAATTTTCCTAAACTTACATCAGAAGAAATACAAAATCTGAATAGGTTTGTATCTATCTGGTAAAGAAATTGAATCCATAACTAATAACTTTCCAAAACAGAAAACACCAGGCCCAGCTGGGTTCACTGGTGAACTCTACCAAATATTTAAGGAAGAATTTATAATAATTCTTTAAAATCTCTTTCAGAGAATAAAGCAGAAAGAATACCTCTTAACTCCTTTTATGAGCCCACCTATCAAAACTAGACAAAGATATTAAAAAAATAAAACTATAGGCCAATATGCCTCATAAACATAGACACAATCTTCAATAAAATATTATTTCCTATATACCACCAATGAACAAGCGGAATTTGCGATTATCACATTTATCACATTATCACATTCTTTGTTTTTTCACATTTAATTCTTACAACAGCACTGAAAGGTAGGTGCCATGACTTCCATGTTACAAATGTGGAGGATACAACTTTAAAAAGTTAAATGATTTATATGTGAGTAAGAAGCTGGAGAATAAGTAACAGTGTTAAGGTTTAAATTCTTTCTGCATCCAAAATCAATGTTAATTTTATTCCATATTGTCACAAGACAATAAGGTAAGTAAATTTCAGTTTGGAAATTCTAAAAAAAATTAGTGATTCTCTGTATCTGTTGTCAGTTATGTGGATCTTATACCTTGCTCAAGTTTGAGGGACTTGGGATAGATAAATTAGTGAAATATACACTTGAGGTTCTTGGCTGGCTTAGTCAGGAGAGCATGCAACTCTTGATCTTGGGATCATGAGTTCAAGCCTCACGTTGGGGGTAGAGATTACTTAAAATCAAACAAACTTAAAAAAAAGAAATATACACTTGCGGACACCATGGATATAGGCAACTTGGAGTTAGCCCGTCTTGATATATAAATCCTCTTCTCACAAAGATTTTAAGATCTCTTAAAGAAATACATTCTGAAAGGAGCATTTAGAATAAACTTTGCAAACAGTCCTAACAGACTGGGATTTGTGAAAAGAGGGAGATATTAGAAAATGCCATCTTTGATCAAGCTAGCATAGCATAGTCAGCATTCAGCTCTTGGAAGTAATGTCAAGAGACATAGGCATATTAGGCCCTGTAATGTTACCTGCAAAAAGTTAAAGAGGTCTTTTGAAACATCCCTTAACCTCTTAATGGATTTGAGGTAGTAACCATGCTTCAAGGAAAACATAAGGCCATGTATTAAGAACTTCTATTTTAAGTATTTTGGACCAATAATGTTACTTCCTCTGTCTTCATTTGGGAGTAGCAAATACAAGTTGGGGGTACAGTAAGATTTCATGGGTCCTAAATCTCTTCTCTTTCAAGCTTTAAGTAGTGCTCACAGGATACATTACTTAGGTAGTATTGTTGCAAAAAACTTTAATCTAATCATGAGGGAACAAGGAAATTCAAATTGAGAAACATTCTGCAAAATAATTTGACTGGACTCTTAAAAAAACGACCAATGATGAGAAAGATGAAAAAGGCTGGCTGATCATATTAAGGGAGACTAGGGAGTTATGCCAAGTAAATGCAATGTGAGCTATCTGGTTGGACTTGGATTAGAACAAGAATACAGGGAAGGAAGAAAGAAAGGAAGGGAAAAAGCAAGAAGCAACAAGCAAGGAAGGAAAGAAAGAGTAACAAGCTATAAAGGACTTTTTGGAATATTTGAGAAATTATTATTTCTCTATTATTATTATTATTTATATTAGATAATAAAATTATTGTTAAATTTCCTAACTGTAATAATATGTGGTGATGCTGTGGGGAGATCACATCTCTCTCGGAAAATACATTATGAGCATTCATAATAACAAGAACAAGGACAACTTGCTGGTCTCTGAAATTGTAGATTTTGATGAATAAGTTTGTGTTTATCCTATCCATTTTCATCCTGACTTTATTAGTTTTCAAAGTATTAATATTTTTTTGTCCATTTTCTGGCAGACAACTTTCCATATCTTTATGTAATTTTAATTACCTTTTCCTAGGTGGTTTCTTGCCTTATGGCCTTATGTTTTCCTTGAGGTATGGTGACTAGAATTAAAAAATATTTCTGATGCTGATGGACAGTACTATGGGATAATGCTTTATATTTCCAGCACTCATCCTCATGGTACTTTGCATTCATTTTTGGTACAAAAGCTTTTTCAGACAATGTTTAACAGGAAATAATGTAAAATGACTATAGATTCTTTGTCTAGCAGTTCATCTTGGGATCCTGCCATTTGAAATCATTGGCTTGGTCCTTTTTTCCCCCAGAAAAGCTTACTGACAGCTGAAAATTAGTAAAATTTAATGTGTATTTGTGTGCCCCATTGTGTTGTAAATCATGAAACTTGCCTGGCTCCAGCGTTGACTCTGGGGACATAAGCCATCAGTTTCTGTTCTTTAGAAACTTACTAAATTTTGCCCTTGCTACTGTTCAAATCCTTTTTATTAAATATTGCTTACTTATAGGTCAAATTAAATATATAT